>NW_025222965.1:0-1387 GCF_014066325.1 Apis laboriosa | reverse complement strand
TTCGGTGAACTCCGCTATGAAAATTCGATTTTGCACGAAAGTGCGTCTTTACGTCGTGAAAAATAGAAATACGCTAATTCTATATCGAAAACGTTCTGAAATACGTTAACTAGCACAATTCCGCTTAGAAACTTGAAATTCTGAAAGGAAATTGATTTCCACACGTTTTGTAGCTCTTCCACACAAGATCCTAATTTCGGCGATCTGTGAACTGAAATATCGTTGAGTGTGACGTTTCTATTCTGGTATTCGAATTTCGATGAAATCCGATGTGAAAATTCGATTTTGCACGAAATTGCAACTATTCGCCATGGAAAACAGAAATNGCAAAATCGAAATTGAAAACGTTCAGAAAGGCGTCATCTAGAACTATACCGATATGAAACTTAATATTCTGGGACGAAATATTGATTTCGATAAGTGATGCAGCTTTTCCGCTCAAAAATCTTAATTTCGTCTTTCTTTGAATTGAAATATCGTTGAGCTTGACGTTTCTATTCTGATATTCGAGTTTCGGTGAACTCCGCTGTGAAAATTCGATTTTGCACGAAATTGCGTCTTTACGACGAAAAAATAGAAATACGCGAATTCTATATCGAAAACGTTCTGAAATACGTTATCGAGCAATTTCACTACGGAGTTTATCGAAACTCGAATATCAGAATAAAAACGTCACATTCAACGATGTTTCAATTCACAGATCTCCAAAATATGGTTCTCGTACGGAAAAGCAACAAAATGTTTAGAAATCAATATTACGCCACAGAAAATCATGTTTCTAAGCGAGATATTGGTAGAAATCGTATAATCGAATGTTTTAGATTTAGAATTCAGTGTAATTCTGTGATTCTTGTCGGAATGATACAATTTCGATCGAAATCGAATTTTTACTGCGCAGTTCATCGAAGCTCGAATATCAGAATAAAAATGTCACGTTCAAATATGTTTCGATTCACAGATGTCCGAAATTTGGATTCTTTAACGGACAAGCTACAAAATGTATAGAAATCAATATTACGCTACAGAAAACCACGCTTCTAAGCGAGATATTGTTAGATATCTTATCATTGAACGTTTTCAATTTAGAATTCTGTGAAATTCAATTGTTCTTGAAAGATATAATTTTCTGCAAAATCGCAATTTCACTACGGAGTTCTCCGTAACTCGAATATCAGAATAGAAACGTGAAGCTCAACGATATTTCAATTCACAGAAAGCCGGTATTAAGATTTTTGAGCGGAAAAGCTGCATCACTGATCGAAATCAATATTTCGTTACAGAATATTACGTTTCTTATCGGTATAGTTCTAGATGACGCCTTTCTGAACGTTTTCAATTTCGATTTTGCGTATATTACTGTTTACCATGGCGAAAAGTTGCAATTTCG
>NW_025222964.1:0-725 GCF_014066325.1 Apis laboriosa | reverse complement strand
ACTTTTTAATTTTTCAACAAAATCTTCTATCGATAATTCATAATGTATCGTTTCGAACAAATTTTTCCATATTTTTTTTACGAGTCGATATAAATTTTCGATACTGTGGTATTGAGTAATATATATATTTTTTATATAGGGTGTCTCTGAAATTGAGATGCGAGCGAATGATTTTACATGGAAAAAGAAGAAATATTTTTCTCGTTTGGACTTTGTCCTCAAAAATTTGTTAAGTACAAGTGAAATTAATTCGTGAATTGAATCGATTTACGAGTTCAATTTTCTCAAAAAAACTTTTTAATTTTTCAACAAAATCTTCCATCGATAATTCATAAGTAATTTCGGGAATTAACCTTTGTTCTTAAAAATTTAAACGGGATAAAAGAGAATGTAACGTAGAACGATTCTTAAACGATCAAAATTAATCGAATTACTTTTCTCGTTATTAATTTTAAAGGATAAGCTTATACATATTAATTACCAGTCACTCTTAAATATTTATGAAAACAATTAATAAATAATAATCGCATCACATGATCGAGAAGATTCGAACGCCAAATATTTTCTGGGAACAAAATCAAAACGTGCGAAGAAAAAAAGTTACTCGAGATGAGTAATCCTTAAACCACACGTATATTTCAATCACATCTCACCAATAGGCAATCAATCAATCAGACTTGTAATTTTTCCTTATTTATTATCGCAAAGAAAAAAAAGAAAAAAAA
>NW_025222963.1:0-620 GCF_014066325.1 Apis laboriosa | reverse complement strand
GACAAACAATGCAATATTTTTATTTTCTTTCAATTCTATATATTCCTTTCGCATTGTCGCCTGATCTTTGAAATTTGAAATTACCAATTTAAAAGAAATTTGCAATTATGCAATATNTTTTTATTTTCTTTCAATTCTATATATCCCTTTTGCATTATCGCCTGATCTTTGAAATTTGAAATTACCAATTTAAAAGAAATTTGCAATTATGCAATATTATCTTTTTATTTTCTTTCAATTCTATATATCCCTTTTGCATTATCGTGTCATCTTTCTTGTGATCTTTGAAATTTGAAATTATCAATTTAAAAGAAATTTGCAATTCATATTTTTAGTAAGTAAATTTAAAAAAGTGTTTATATAGAAGCGACAAACAATGCAATATTTTTATTTTCTTTCTATATTCCTTTCGCATTATTGTGTGATCTTTCTTGTGATCTTTGAAATTTGAAATTATCAATTTAAAAGAAATTTGCAATTCATATTTTTAGTAAGTAAATTTAAAAAAGTGTTTATATAGAAGCGACAAACAATGCAATATTATCTTTTTATTTTCTTTCAATTCTATATATATTCCTTTGCATTATCGTGTGATCTTTGAAATTTGAAATTATCAATTT
>NW_025222962.1:0-901 GCF_014066325.1 Apis laboriosa | reverse complement strand
GGGGGAATAATATATTTGTACAGGCAATGAATTTACTAAGTAGAAATCTCGAATCTTTAATCCGCATACAAATACACGTACACTTGGCAAACTTAGGAATTTCACATCGTTGTGAATGTAAATGTAAGTGGTCGCCATATCAGTGCCGTTAATTAACTACGGTTTTGTATATTCTTGTGCCCATTTCCTCCATCTACTCATCAAGAATCGAAAATTTGTAAATAAGAAAATATATAGAATATGTTCGCCATTTTATCGATGTGAGAATTATTTGAGATTTAAAATGTGTAATTAAAGTGTTATATTCTATTCCTGTGACATTGTTATTGCATATTTTATGCTGTTATAAATCATTATTACACACTGTATTGTAATTTAATACGTTGTTGCACATATGCACTTTAATTCCTATATGCACTAGTAGCGAGATATGCACGATGCACTGTTGCACTTTTCGATGCACCTAATTAAAATTTTTTTTTTTAATTTTCAAACCAGCAAAAGCACCAAACTAGACGAAATCGGCACAAGTATAATTAACGTTGGTCAATTCCTTTTCTTGTGATTTATCAAATTGATCCAGGGCTCATCAACCCTGATCTCGTTATCGTTAATTATTAGTCTTAAGTTGAAGCAACAACAAAGTCCGACGTCTTCCAAAATAAAAAAGAGAGAGAGAAAGAGAGAGAGAAAAAAATCAGAGCAGCTATCCTTATATCATAAAATTGTATGTAATTAAGCAAAGAAAAAAAAAAAGAAGAAAACGAGAGTACATTTATATATATATATATAAAAATAGATGAGAAGAAAATTATATATAAATATATATATATACATGTATGTACACGTGTGAGCAAAACTCTCCTTGATGACAAAATGAGCGAAACAATATGGACTATGT
>NW_025222961.1:0-391 GCF_014066325.1 Apis laboriosa | reverse complement strand
TAAAGAGCAATCTTTCCCGCTTGCAACGCGCGCAGGAAGTCCCCTGTATCTCCAGTATCTTCGGAGATACAGCCGTTTTAAGAAGGCACTGTTTTAAATATTCTGAAAATTCGTCTTCTTTAGACGACCATAGCGTATGAACCGCTTCTTCCAGCGTAACCAGTCAAAACTGAGTGTAAAGAGCAATCTTTCCCGCTTGCAACGCGCACCGGACGTCCCCTGTATCACCAGTATCTTCGGAGATACAGCCGTTTTAAGAAGGCACTGTTTTAAATATTCTGAAAATTCGTCTTCTTTAGACGACAATATCGTATGAACCGCTTGTGCCAGCGTAACCAGTCAAAACTCAGTGTAAAGAGTAATCTTTCCCGCTTGCAACGCGCACCGGATG
>NW_025222960.1:0-419 GCF_014066325.1 Apis laboriosa | reverse complement strand
TAAATCAAAGGAAGAATATTTATATAAATATATAGAATAAATGTACAAATAAATAAATAAATAAAGTGAATAATAAAATTGAATAAATAAATGAATAAAAATATTAAAAAATTAAAAAATAAATTAAGAAGTAAATGTGCAAATAAATAAATAAAAGAATAAATGAATAAATAAGTAAAAATATAAATTAAAAAATAAATCAAGAAATAAATGTGGAAATAAGTANTAAATAGGTTAAAAAAATGAATAACTAAAAAAGTAAACACATAATAATACATAATAAATATATAAGTAAATAGATAATAAAAAAACGTACATAATAAATACATAATAATATATAATACGTAATAAATACATAATACATAAAACAAATAAAACAAATAAATACATAATAAATAAATACGTAATAAATACATAAA
>NW_025222959.1:0-580 GCF_014066325.1 Apis laboriosa | reverse complement strand
CATTATAACAAACCGCCTCTGACATTTTATTGCACCTTTCCTTATGATATTCATTGACTGACAAAAGTGAAGGAAATATTCCTATACGCCATTATAATAAACTGCCTCTGACTTTTTATTGCAGCTTTATTTATGATATTGATTGACTGACAGAAGTGAACGAAACATTCCTATAGACTATTATTACAAACCGCCTCTGACCTTTTATCGCAATTGTATTTATGATATTGATTGACTGACAAAAGTGAACGAAACATTCCTATGCGCCATAATAGTAGACCGCCTCTGACTTTTTATTGCAGCTTTATTTATGAAATTAATTAACTGACAAAAGTGAACGAAACATTCCTGTACGCCATTATAACAAACCGCCTCTGACTTTTTATTGCAGCGTTATTTATGATATTGATTGACTAACAGAAGTGAACGAAACATTCCTCTAGACTATTATTACAAACCGCCTCTGATTTTTTATCGCAACTGTATTGATGATATTCATTGACTGACAAAAGTGAACGAAACATTCCTACGCCATTATAACAAACCGCTTCTGACTTTTTATTGCAGCTTTCCTTATGAT
>NW_025222958.1:0-1003 GCF_014066325.1 Apis laboriosa | reverse complement strand
TTAAAATTTCAAGTATTATTCTTATTTTAAAGATACATTATTATATTATATTATATTGCTTTGACATGTACAATATATTATATCATACATATCACACGTATAATATATATGATGTAAGTGCTTAAGAAATACTTCGTTAAAAAGAAGTTATAGCAAGAAAAATAAGTAAATGAAATATCGATACACTGTATTTTTCTTGGGATAATTTATAAAAATCTGAAGGAAATTTTAGATCGAATTATTTGAAAATTTCCTTTATAAATATTGTATCGTTGCGCGAGATTAAATAGTCGATACACGATAATTTATATCGCGTTAAGAAGCGTACATACGGCGTGATCAAAGTGAAAAGTACGGTTCGGCAAGCTTGTAAAGGAAATATCGCGGTTCGTAATCAAAATGCATCGCCGGTAATAAGAATAATACTCCGCGTAGTAATTAACCTTTTGCGGCATTGTAACTTTCTTAGCCTCGGGTTTTCGCGGTCATATATATTTAATGTGCGCTATCATGTTTCCCATCCATTGTGCACTTCCTGCCACGCCCACGAACCTTTCACTTGGGCATATATTCGCTACAAGTCTAATTAGATGGTTTTGTCAATATCCATTTATACTACGAATAACCCACGCAACTTGAACAGTTATGTTGGTACCCCGTTCAGAAGTTGAAACGCGGATACGCGCTTTATTATTCATTCTTAACGTAGCACGTAAAAATAGCCGGCACACCAACTTCAAAACTATGTGACGTAAATTCCAATTCGTGACTTCCATTCATTGTTTCTCTTTTTCTTTTTTTTTTCTTTTTTTTTTTTTTTCTTTAAGTTTAATATCTTTTGCAATTCTTTTATTTCTGTTCGCCACTCGGTCGTTCTCTCGTTACATTTCTTTGAATATTCTTCCTTCAATTCTACTTTAATTCTACTCTAATTATAATATTTTTTTGATTCTTCTGGGATGGCACACCAAGATCTTTCAGATTTGTCGCGTAAAAAAAATCT
>NW_025222957.1:0-1566 GCF_014066325.1 Apis laboriosa | reverse complement strand
ATCAAAAAATCCTACTCTTTCGATTCTTGTGGCCAGAGATGAGGCAATTAAATTTGTATTAATATCCTATAATAAATATCTAAATATTAGAAATTTTTCTTTCGAGCGACGATCAAAAATCCTTTCGATTCTTGTGGCCAGCACAGAGAAAAGGCAGAGCTTATTATAAATAAATATCTTTCTTCCAAATTCTTAAAAATTTTGCTTTGGAACGACGATCAAAATTCTATCCATTCGATTCTTGAAGCCAGCACAGAGACAAGGCAATTAAACTTGCATCGATGTTTTCTAATAAATATCCAAACGTTAGAAATTTTCCTTTCGAACGACGATCAAAACCCTTTCGATTCTTGTGGGCAGCATGGAGATGAAGTAGAGCCTTGTAATAAATCCAAAACGTTGTAAACTTTCCTTTCGAATAAAAAATCCTTTCGATTCTTGTGTTCCAGCACGGAGACGAGGCAGAGTCTTGTAATGAATATCCCTCTTCCAAAACGTTATAAACTTTCCTTTCGAACAACGATCGAAAACCGTATCGATTCTAATTCTAATTCTAATTCTTCTTAAAAATTCCCACGATGAAAGGATCTCTCAAGAGCGGCATTCCCTTTTTTCTTTTTCCTTTTTCTTTTACCAACACGTACCATTTAATTGGTACGTGTCAAAGGAAGGTCAGAGGGGGAGTGAAAAAACAAAAATATCCACGTGGATGGCGGCCACTTTCCAGGTTTAACGAGGCCTGTTCATGCCGACGGTGGAGCGGTGGCGTGTCATCTGACAAAGTGCCGACCTATTCCACTCGAGGGCCAGACACTTCTCGAGAGAGACATTCGAGAAAACTGGCTCGCCCTCCTCCTCCTCCCCCTTCTCCGATTCCTCCCACCAAGCTTTCGACCAAGCGAAGAATCTCGACAGAGCGTGAACACTCCTTGGAATCGATACGAATCGGACCGGGCAGCCGCCGTTGCCTCCCAAATTGGCGGCATTTCTCGAGAAAATACGTGCTACGGTCGCTTACGTGTACGCTTGTCGCTCGGAAGGCAGACGACGATATAATGACTTTCAACGAGAATTATACGTCGCGGCAAGCGACATTCCCCCCTCCAATTGTTTGTTTTGCCTCTCGGCTCGTCGCTCGTGTACGTTGATCGCTGGTAACTCGTAAGTGTGTTTACAATTTGTAATTCGATATCGAGTAAATTTTAGAATTTTGGATATAATTTTTTATACCCCCTCCTCTCCTCAAGCGATCGAATTTTTTGTATAATAAAAAAAAAGCTTACTCGTAATTCGTGATATTTTTAACGATTTGTAAAATAAGAAAAAGCGTAATATTCGTTTACTTGGATTAAATTTTATCGAGAATATTATTTTCAAACAGCGAAAAGTAGAAAGTAGGGAAAAAAGTAGAAAATGGAAGTGAATCGTTACTTTTTATTATATCGAAACCTTTTCACCAAAAATGACGCTTTTCGACAAAAATTTGTCCGATAAATACGAACATACAATAAAAAAAGAAATATTTTCCCGAGTTTGTATTATCGCTTTTTATTAAAATTATTAAAA
>NW_025222956.1:0-317 GCF_014066325.1 Apis laboriosa | reverse complement strand
AAGTAAAAAAAGTAACACTGCGATACATGAATAAATGCGTACGATACTTTTTGAACCGATGTGCGGTGAATTTGGCGAAAGTAATGGCGGCGTAATCGAGCGTAAGAGTGTTCCGAATCGACAAAACATGACCATTATTGGACGCTGTATAACGATCACAGTTTCCTCTCTGCCTCTCCTTCCCTCGAAAATACGAGGCTTGCAATAGAAAAAAAAAATTAATATTCTCCCAATTGGAGGATTTATATAATATATATATATATATATATTTTCGCAACTTTTTACATTTTTTTCCATCGAACGTATCGATGGGTCAA
>NW_025222955.1:0-207 GCF_014066325.1 Apis laboriosa | reverse complement strand
ATAAATATGTGCTTTTTGCAAAGTTAATATTCTTTTTTCTTCAAACGAAAAAAATAATTAATTTAGTCCTAATCATTTATGTGTAATATGCATATTTATTTTTTTTGGAACACTTTTCACATTTTAAATAATTATTTTAAACAAAATTAACTTTTTGAAGATATTAAAATAAAAATATTTTACTTATATGTACGTTACGGTCACATT
>NW_025222954.1:0-1295 GCF_014066325.1 Apis laboriosa | reverse complement strand
TTATAAAGAGGTTAGAAACCTATTTACGAAGCAATATTCCAAAAAAATCAAACTCAGACTAACACTGAAGATGTCATTCGACTCACGATCACGGACTAATTTGAAATAAAAAATCTATCCATTTAACAATATATTATTCTATATCTCATAAGATTATAAAGAGGTTAGGAACCTATTTATGAAGCGATATTCCAAAAAAATCAAACTCAGACTAACGTTGAAGATGTCATTCGACTCACGATCATAGACTAATTTGAAATAAAAAATCTACCCATTTAACAATATATTATTCTACATCTCATAAGATTATAAAGAGGTTAGGAACCTATTTATGAAGCGATATTCTAAAAAAATCAAATTTAGACTAAGATGTCATTCGACTTACGATTACGGACTAATTTGAGATAAAAAATCTACCATTAACAATTTAAATATTTAATAATATATTATTCTACACCTCATAAGATTATAAAGAGATTAGAAACCTATTTACGAAGTGATATTCCAAAAAAATCAAACATCAAACTATGAAATTCAGACTAACACCAAAGATGTCATTCGACTAACGATCACGGACTAATTTGATAATAAAAAAATCTAAAAAATTAAATTAACCATTTAACAATATATTCTATATATTCTATATATTCTNTATTCTATATATTCTATATATTCTACACCTCATAAGATTATAAAGAGGTTAGGAACCTATTTATGAAGCGATATTCTAAAAAAATCAAACATCAAATTCAGACTAACGCCGAAGATGTCATTCGACTCACGATCACGGATTAATTTGAGATAAAAAATCTACCATTAACAATTTAACAATATATTATTCTACACCTCATAAGATTATAAAGAGATATTAGGCACCTATTTATGAAGCGATTCTAAAAAAATCAAACTCAGACTAACACTGAAAATGTCATTCGACTCACGATCACAGACTAATTTGAAATAAAAAATCTACCCATTTAACAATATATTATTCTACACCTCATAAGATTATAAAGAGGTTAGGAACCTATTTACGAAGAAATATTCCAAAAAAATCAAACTCAGACTAACACTGAAGATGTCATTCAATGTCACGATCACAAAATAATTTGAAATAAAAAATCTACCCATTTAACAATATATTATTCTACACCTCATAAGATTATAAAGAGATATTAGGAACCTATTTATGAAGCGATTCTAAAAAAATCAAACTCAGACTAACACTGAAAATGTCATTCACGATCACAGACTAATTTGAAATAAAAATCTACCCATTTAACAATATATTATTC
>NW_025222953.1:0-641 GCF_014066325.1 Apis laboriosa | reverse complement strand
TTGTATAAAGGTGACGTGTCTTTTCTTAAGCGTTTTCTAAGGTTTTGAAAGATATTCTTCCTAAACGAAAATATCGGGTGTATAAATTTCGTAGCGATCTCTCTTCTTTTATTCGAATCCANAAAGACGATTACAACGATTTTCGAAATTTCTTCGATTAATTGGCAAAAATCTCATCTCAGTGTATTGACTTTTATATAAAGATTACGTGTCTTTTCTTAAGTGTCGATCTTAAAGATATTTTTCTTCGTAAAAGAAAATATCAGTGTATAAATTTTGTAGCAATTTCAACGAGTCGAAGTTAAAGGCGACCGATTTTCGAAATTTCTTCGACTAATTGGCAAAAGTTTCACTTCATTGACTTTTGTATAAAGGTGACATGTCTTTTCTTAAGAGTTTTCTAAGGTTTTGAAAGATATTCTTCGTAAACGAAAATATCGAGTATATAAATTTAGCGATCTCTCTTCTTTTATTCGAATCCAACAAATCGATGGATGAAATTAAAGACGATTACAACGATTTTCGAAATTTTTTCGATTAATTGGCAAAAATCTCATATCAGTGTATTGATTTTTATATAAAAATCACGTGTCTTTTCTTAAATGTCGGCCTTAAAAATATTTTTCTTCGTAAAAGAAAAT
>NW_025222952.1:0-280 GCF_014066325.1 Apis laboriosa | reverse complement strand
TTTGTAGATTTTGTGTCTTCTTCTTATTGAGGAACATCCTTCTAAATCTGTTTCATTAATTATTAATTATTACTTTGTAATTAAGAGATAACAATTATTACTAAATATTACTAAATGTCAAATTTTCTTTATTCATTATTATAGAATAATTTTAAATGGGATCTTAAAATATAATTTGATGCAAGAATTATTTTATTCTTCAACTGTGAGGATCAATTTTGCGTTCTCGAAGGGAAAAAAATTAAATGAAAAAAAAAAAATGGCATTAAATATTTAATTT
>NW_025222951.1:0-721 GCF_014066325.1 Apis laboriosa | reverse complement strand
CACGAAAATTATTTACTCTTAAAGAGTAAAAGGAGGATCTTGACCAACTCGAATTTCGATATCGAGAGAATTCGCATTCGATTCCTTTTCAAATTTTTAATCTACTACTTACTAGCTTCGTCATTGAAAATTATTTATTATTAAAAAAGAAAAGGAGGAAAGGTTCTGGCTAACTTAAATTTCGACATCCAACGCGTTCGATCCCTTTTCAAATTCTTAATAAACCTAGCTTTTAATAAACCTAGCTTTTTCAC
Source organism: Apis laboriosa (assembly GCF_014066325.1). Lineage (NCBI taxonomy): Eukaryota > Metazoa > Arthropoda > Insecta > Hymenoptera > Apidae > Apis > Apis laboriosa. Next base: position 467 of record NW_025222951.1, on the reverse strand, counting down.
CGAAAATTACTTATTTTTAAAGAAGAGAGGAGGAGAAGATCTTGACCGACTTGAATTTCGATCGAATCCAACAACGAAAATTTGCATTCGATCCCCTTTCAAATTTTTAATCTACTATTTACTAGCTTCGTCATTGAAAATTATTTATTATTAAAAAGGAAAGGGAAGAGAGGTTCTGGCTAACTTGAANAAGAGAGGTTCTGGCTAACTTGAATTTCGACATCCAACGTGTTCGATCCCTTTTCAAATTTTTAATAAACCTAGCTTTTTCACCGAAAATTACTTATTTTTAAAGAGAAAGGGAGGGAGAATTTTGACCGACTCGAATTTCGATCGAATCCAACGACGAAAATTCGCGTTCGATCCCCTTTCAAATTTTTAATCTATTACTAGCTTCGCCATTGAAAATTATTTATTATTAAAAAGAGAGGAGAGGGAGGTTCTGGCTAACTTGAATTTCGACATCC
>NW_025222950.1:0-918 GCF_014066325.1 Apis laboriosa | reverse complement strand
TTCAAACGCTATTCCAGATTCCAGTTCTTTTTTAAATGCAGAAGAACGATCAAGATAATTAAAACAATATATTACTACATGTTAATAAAATTATAGAACTAAAAAACATAATAAAAAAACTTTTGCAATATAAATAACAAATATATTATTGAATCAGATTAATCCAATTCTTTAATAGATTCAACAAATAGTATCAAAAAACAAATTTGCAGCGAAAACAATCTCAAATAAAAAATCGAGCGAAATAGCCTTATATATAGAATTTAATTATATTTTTTTTTCAAAATCTATGATTATTTTTATAAATCTATATGTATTTGTGTTTGCAAATATATTTTTTTTGTTTAAATATCAGTTATATTTATAATGTACCAATCATTTAAAAAAATCACTCGGACTTATTTCATAATAGATCATAAAAATATAAATCTATAAATAATAATAAATAAAAATTCTGATTTTAATTTCTTTATGCTCATGTCTACATCTCATATAACAAATATACATATCATGTTTGATATTATTGGAATTATTTGTTTTTGTTATTGATATTTACAGATTCAAAAATTATTATATCAAAACATATTACTTAAAAATGATATGTAATATCATATATTGTTATTACATATTTTATTGTTATATGTAGATTATTATATATAAATTTTATTTTGAAATTCCGCGAGAAAAAAAGGTTTTAGAATTTGAGTTAATAATAGAATATAATAAATTATATAATAGCAATTGTTAAAATTTGTGTTGAAGTATATTATTTAATAAATTTATTTAATTTTGCAAACTTGATACTACTTATAATAAAATTAATAATCAAATTAATTAAAAGTTTAATTCTATAATAAATATAATAAATAAAGTATTAACATAACATATATAATATATAAATGTATCACATATTTGTAT
>NW_025222949.1:0-200 GCF_014066325.1 Apis laboriosa | reverse complement strand
ATAAACTTTTTCGGTTTGTTTAAGAAAAATAGTTGCATTGTAGTTTTCTCTAGTTTATTCAGTAGAAGGGAGAAAAGTTAGAAGTGTGTAAAAGTTAAAAAAATTTGTTTTTTTTTTTTTTAATCGACGCAACTTGATATTCAGAAGAAAATATTCGGTTTGATTCTCCTGATCTATGTTCAAAAATCATTAGATCAAGG
>NW_025222948.1:0-439 GCF_014066325.1 Apis laboriosa | reverse complement strand
TGCTAAAAATTTTCATTAATAAAGAATGCATTTAATAACAATTTACAATAAGAATTAATGTCAATATTTATCACTAATCTTTAAAAATAAAATTCTGTATAATATGAATTAAATATTTTTAATGAAAATTTCCACTAATAAAGAAATGCAGTATAACAATTGAACGATTGAATTAGAGAAATCTCGGGGATTGCGATTAATGTGATATATATGATAATTAATGTGATAAAGCGGAAGTAAATAATCGATAAAATAAATAAATATCGATTAAAGGACGATTAATAAGGATTAAGGCCAATACCAATATTTATCACTTGTAATCTTCAAGAATAAAATTCTGAACAGAAATTAAATATTTTTTAGTGAAAATTCGTAAGCAAGTTGGTTCTTAAAAATGTTAAAAATTTCCTAATAAAAAATCCAGTTAATAATTTACAAC
>NW_025222947.1:0-1757 GCF_014066325.1 Apis laboriosa | reverse complement strand
AGACTGTTTATCATGGTGAAGAGGAATCAAAATTTTCAAAAATATCACGGAAATCGACCCTATGTGGTTTCGAATTTCGAAGAGGGGAGAATTCGATGGAAATGGCAAGTGAAGAGAGAAGAACATGTTCTGATGAAACGTGTATGTTGAGGATAAATGTAGCAAAAAATGTTAAGAATTTTAATCTTGGATTAAGAATGTTTATCATGGTGAAGAGGAATCAAAGTTTTCAAAAATACCACGGAAATATCGACCCTATTTCGAATTTCGAAGAGGGGAGAATTCGTGGAAATGGCAAGTGAAGAGAGAAGAATCTGTTTAGTGAGGATAAATGTAAAAGTAAAAAACAATATTTAGAATTTTCTTAGTTCTTCTAATAAATTTTGATATCGGTGGATTAAGAATGTTTATCATAGCGAAGAGGAATCAAAGTTTCCAAAAATAAAAAATAAAAATTCCACGGAAATATCTCTCTTACAATGATCTCAAATCGTTCTCATAACATAAATCCCGATCCAATCATTATACAATCGATTTGTACGTTTAACCACTTTTGAACAAGAAAAACTGATCGCAATTGATCAAGCTTGGTCAACGTCTCACCGACAATTTCTCTTCCAATAAAAAGAAAAAGAGAAAAGGCAACCTCGTTTCAAACTTAATCCACCGCTCAAGATAGAAAATCTTTGCGCACGAATTGCCTATAAAACTTCAATGATCACTCCAAGATTTCAACCAAAGAGAAAGAGAGAGAGAGAGAGAGAAAGAGAAAGAGAGAAAGAAAGAGAGAGAGAAAGAGAAAGAGAGAACCAGTATAAGGCCGGGAAAGGCAAGAGAATCTCGATTGGTTCGAGTGTTCCATCGGACAAGTAATGGGTAGCCGGGTAACAACTCGGGTAATCTGCCTACGCAATTTTACTGGATCAGCTCGAGGCGGTTCGAGGCTTGTTCGTCGCGGGCACGTTTCATTCGCACGAGGAGCGAGGAGCCTCTGCGAGCAAAAGCTTCAGCGTGAAGTTGTAACGACCGCTATGGACACGCAACGATCTGGCCCCTCTGGGTACTCTCGCACGTGTGTTGAATGGGGGCGAAACGATCCAGGCCAATTTTCAGCGCAATTTCACCGCGAAACGGGGGAAAAGTTTTGACAGGATGGGTCAGGATGGATGGATGGCGCGTACGATAATTGTTTCTTCGAGTCGAGTTTAGCGTCGCTAAATGGAATATTTACGTCCGCGAGGATCATGATCAAGAAGATTTCTGAGGACGAAGAGATTATCTGTAATCGAAATATAAGTTAATTTAAACGAGACGTAAATAATATTTGATAGACGTGTGAAGAAAGTTTCATGGAAGAAATGGTATACGGAATAATAATACGTTGAGCTACAAGATGAATTATATCGTATATATTGTATCATAAAAAATAATTCCAAGTAAATTTTTATAATAATATTTCGTCACGAGAGAGACGTTCTTATTGAAAGATTCGAGTGCCCGTTAAGATAGATCGTAAAGTGGAGGACCCGCATGTGTACGAATCGCGTACCCTTATTCCCTCCCCTTTTACGACCCCGCATCCAATTATTAACCCGTTTCCAATTATTAAACTCATAAATGTTGTTTACAGTAGTGAATGGAACTTCTGTTACAAACGTGTTGAAAATCAGGAGAAAAATTTTCCCTATTAAAATCGGTGCGTTATCAAACATTATCATTTTATTTCCTCGCTCAAATTTAGAGAATTTGTTTCCGTC
>NW_025222946.1:0-266 GCF_014066325.1 Apis laboriosa | reverse complement strand
TCCCTCAAATCCATCGAGTTCCTCCAAGTATTATAAATTAACTTGGTAATCTGGACTAAATTCACCTCGATTCTTCTCGAATTGCCATTTTTATTTTTATTTTTACGCTCTTTCATTCTAAAAATATTCGAATATATACACATTTCAATTATTCCAAATATCCAATCATTTCAAACGAAAGTTTTTCTTTATTTCTCAAATCCATCGAATTCCTCCAAGTATCATAAATTAACTGGGTAATCTGGAGTAAACTCGCCTCGATTCTT
>NW_025222945.1:0-351 GCF_014066325.1 Apis laboriosa | reverse complement strand
CTATCGATTTACAACCGTTAGAGACGGTCCGATCGTTCGTTCTCGTTAAGTTTATCGATCATTGGGAAGACGATCATCGAAACAACATACATCGAGACGTTTAAAAACATAAGAAAAGCGAGAAGATTACGTTACAACACGACGTTACACGATATTATACGCGTTTATATACACGTATGGACACAGAGACGATAGAAAAATGACGGTGCTCGTTCATTCTCTCGATACGACAGCTTTACAAATACGAATAGAGAAGAGAATACCGAGAGTTTACTCTTATCAATTTACGATCGATCATTCGGTGGAAAAAAAGTGGACAGACGGTTCGAAACGTTTATTTATTCAGGACAC
>NW_025222944.1:0-211 GCF_014066325.1 Apis laboriosa | reverse complement strand
CCAACGCGCACAGGAAGTCTCCTGTATCTCCGGTACTTTCGGAGATACAGCCGTTTTAATGAGGCACTGTTTTAAATATTCTGAAATTTCGTCTTCCTTATACGACCATAGCGTATGAACCGCTTGTGCTAGCGTAACCAGTGAAGACTCAGTGTAAAGAGCAATCTTTCCCGTTTGCAACGCGCACCGGAAGTCCCAAGTATATCCAGCA
>NW_025222943.1:0-817 GCF_014066325.1 Apis laboriosa | reverse complement strand
TCGATTTAAAATAGAATTTATTAAATAATCTCACGTTTTCGTGAAATTTTTTAATATTTTTACTAATTTGAAATTTGAAATACTAAAAGTTTTATTTGAAATACTAAAAGTATTTCAAAATAAATACCACCTGTGAAAAATATTATATGAAAAATCTTTTTTTCTGATTAAAACCAATATATTAAATTATTTGTTTTCAAATGTTATGATGCTATATTTATTCGGAGATAGAATTTAATGAATTGATATCATCTGTTAAATTTTGTATTTTTATTAATTGTTATTGAAAAACTATATTAAAGAAGAAGAAATTTGTTATAAATAATATAAATATTTACACAGATATCTTTTGCTAATTTTTCTTTGTTCTACTAATTTTTTTTACGAGTAAATAATCCTTCAAATTTTGATTTTAAATTTCGTGAGAAAAATAACAAAATTCCAAATAAATTAATTGATAAAGCAAAATCAATAACACCATGACATATTGCTTTCATTTCTAATATTGCTTCGATGCAATTGATGAATATATGTACATAATTTTTAAAATAGAATTAAACAAATTAATTTAATTTACTCTTCCTTGAACATCTTAAGGATTAAATTTTGCAAAAATTTCTTGAGAAAGATGAATACTTTTTATTGAAGAGATTCCTTCGTTTAAGAACTTGGATCAAAAATCCACGATTTAAATTTCCCTTAAAATTTCTTTACTTCCGAATCCCTTAATAGATTCTGAATAAGTTTGACGACGAATATAAATTCTCAGATATCTCGGTCATAATTTCATTCTTAATAGCCGGTATTATTACTCCAG
>NW_025222942.1:0-1297 GCF_014066325.1 Apis laboriosa | reverse complement strand
TTCTTACGGTTTATTGTTACTTTTGATTAAATTAAATTCCATTGACTTTCTATATATATATAATTTTAAATTTTGCATTTTGTTTTGAAAATGTTGTGATGTTTAATTTTATTTTATTAAATTTATTTTTTCTATTTCTCAGGGTGTTGAAAACATAATGGACAATTAGAAGCAAGTTCGAACAATTTTCCTATTCAAGAATTCGAAAAAACTCGTTTCTGGCAAAAATTCTGCATTGATTGATCGCAATTTGTCTTTATTTCGATTAATAAAAATTTTGTTCGAGCATTTGAATTTAAAAACCTAGTTTCTTTCCAATCCAATATTACACAAATGCAAATACTTCTTCCTCCCTCCCCTTATTCTTTCTGTTCCCGTTCACAGAAGATTTGACGCAGCGAGAAGAAAAGTGTCAGCGGTTGCAGACCGAGTTTCGACACTTTTTGGAATCGTTGGCGATGGTGGTCAGCGGGCCGAACAGATTCATCGAGTCGCAGGAAAACGCCATTAAGGATCGCGTGAGGGAGATCCTGGCCGAGAACAAAGATCAGGCCCTTGTATTTCTCATTCTTTTATCCCCCTTTCTTCTTCCTTTTCTCTTATTCTGTCAACAATCTGTCACGAAAAATCTCTCTTCCCTCCCCAGACCATTCAAAACCTTCGCGACAAGGTGAACGCAGCTACGGAATCGACGACTCGACAGAGCGAATTGATCGAGGCGACGGTGGCCAAGATGCGAAACACGGATGCCGAACGATCTGAATTGGAGGGGAAGGTTCGAAAGATGGAGGCCCAGTTGACCGATTGCGAGCTGGCCAAGGAACGTTCTCGAAGGGACAAGCAAACGGTAAATAAATAATAAATAAAAATATACACGTATCTCTTCCCAACAAAAAATTTTTTCTCTCTGAAAATTGCTCGTTTTTCCAGTTCGTCACGTTCTTGGACCGGTTGGGTAAAGCGATGCAAATGGACGAGATAACCGAGGAAATGGGTATCGATCTTCAAACGGAGTCTCTCTTGGTACGGGCCGAGCAATTGGCCAGATTGGAGAGCGACAAGTTGGTGGACAAGGTACAGGGGGGAGAGGGGGAGCTGGAACTTTTAACTCGAATAACATTGCTCAGAATTCGGGATTCGCCCGATCTCCTCAAACGATCTCTAATCTCTTGCCTCTCTGTGTTCTGTATTTGTTCACCGCGCGCCGCAATTGTTCCCCCGCTTCGGCCCAGCACGCCACCACCCCCTTGCCGAGGATTCGGCGCGAGCGATCCTTCCACGCCACTCTTCCCACCGT
>NW_025222941.1:0-329 GCF_014066325.1 Apis laboriosa | reverse complement strand
TGCACAATTTTCAGATGCATATGACGTGTATCTCTTTTCCAAAATTTCAGAAATATAGAAATCTTGCAATGATCGATGATTCATACAGTATGTATATGTTCCTCCCTTCGATATTTGCGATATATTTATTTATTTATATTATAAATTTTCCAGAAGATGTTGCGATCGTTAAATTTCCTCTTCCTCAAACAATCTTTAAAATTTTCTTAGAAATTTTCTTAGAAATTATCCAAATATCTTTTATCCAAAATTTCAGAAATATAAAAATCTTGCAATGATCGATGATCTATACAGTATGCAGTGTATATATTTCTTTCTTCGATATTTGC
>NW_025222940.1:0-289 GCF_014066325.1 Apis laboriosa | reverse complement strand
TGTTTTTCATTTTTATTTTTAAAAAATATTTCTTTATTAAAATTATACAAAAAGAAAGTCAAATCTTCATTGTGTATTACTTTTCTTTTAATAATTTCATAAAAATCTTGTAGAAATTATTATATATTAAACAGGCAATGGCTTCAAAATATCGAAATTATAGAATACATAGTGTCCTCGAATTCTGAAAGTTATAGAAAAAATTGTAATTGTAATTGTAAAGAATGATATGTTATTAACTCGTTATTCGGTTTCTCATTAGACTCAAGTAATTCAGATGATGCATTTT
>NW_025222939.1:0-1379 GCF_014066325.1 Apis laboriosa | reverse complement strand
AGACGTGTTATGTCCTAATATTGGACCAATATATATAAATTTATATATATATATAAATTTTAAATTATAAAAGAATTTAGATTTGCTCTATCACATTGTTAAACAAATATTGAAACTTTGGTTGAATATTATATATATTCTTTTCAAATTCTGAATATTTTGTAATTTGAAATTTTTAAAAATCCTACATTAGAATATATATATTGATATGTATAACTCCTAAAATCGATTTTTAGAGATTCTTCACTCCATCTTCACGCCCCTAACTACTCCTAAATTCATTAACTTAGTCAAATTCAACGAATATATCTCAACACCCTGTATATACACACGTTCGTTATTTCGTTCTAGGTTAATTCGATCGGCCTTTTCCACCGGCGAAAAAATTCGACGTTCGAAGGCTTGCTCCGATATACTTGGAAACGAACGCGGTATGCGAGACTCTCCAGCCAAGGATAGCTGGAGATACGAATGCCTGATCAAGCGATGAACGGGGGTGAATATGCAGTTTGCGTTACACGACTTAACGCATATTTCGTCGTATACAGTTTCTTCTCTTCGTATTTTCCGAATAAAAATCCAACGAAGAAGAATTTCCTCTTTTTTTTTTTAAAATGAATCTTGCGACAAGAATAATCGAAATGAATTAAACATCTCGTTTCGACGATTCGATTTTTCTATCTCTTCGAGGGTCTCGAATTATTACCGCGTTTTTCAAACCGTTACGTTCCAGTGTTTTGTATGCCGGAGTGTTGACAGCCATTGTTGCTTCGCGCCACCGGAACCGTCGAACTTGCACTCCAGACTTGGTTCCATGAATCACGCGGCATAATTATTGACTCGTAATTGACGTAATCCCTCATCGATCGTTGTTTGGTCAATGACACGATTTATTATTATTCGGTTCATCTTCGATAAATCAAGAATTCAATAATTTGCAGGTTCGAAGTGCAAGTGTGTGTTTCGTAAAGTTTGGAGGAAATAATAATCGGGTGTGCACGTGTTGTATCTGAACTAAGGTGTTTTTTTCTTTTTTTTTATTATACTGTGAGAGTATGCGAGTATCTAACGAGTTCAACGCACGTGAGGCATTTCTATCTTGATAAATTATTTATTCGTTTGTATTTATTCGCGCGCAGTTAGCGACGATTTGCATTCCGCGTCCATGAATTAATAACAAACGTCCTTTAAATTATAATCATATATACCGTTTGCATATACATTCATCTAATTTTTATACTCGATTCGATCCGATTCTTCTGTGTTCTGGATTATTGTAATTTAGGTGCTTTCGTAAAAACCAAGAAGCGATTTATATATATAATAAAATATGTATAAATATTTAAATATATATAATAATATATATATAATATAATAAT
>NW_025222938.1:0-1680 GCF_014066325.1 Apis laboriosa | reverse complement strand
TCGTTAATTGCAGGTGTCGGGGAAGAAGACCGGATGGTCCTCGAGAAACGTTTATCCCGCCGTGCATCGCATGCATTGAAGGCTCGATCGACACCTTCAGCGAAGAAAAGCACGCCTCCTTTTTCCTCTCCTCCTGTCGAATAATAAATATTTATAAGAACCGTTTTCTTCTCCCTGGAACGAGTTTTGGAGCGAGCGAGGCTGGGTATTTATTTATCTTTTAGGCCGATTCTTCAATTTCCATAGTTTTTGTTCTCGAAAGAATGGATTAGGATTCTTTAAGAGGAAATGAAGTAGAAAGCGTTTGAAGCATGGTTGTTTAAATAAATTTTTATTCATCTATTTTTTTTTTTAACGATTCGGAAGCATTGTAGGCTTCTTAACGAACGAAATAGTTATTGATTTAAGAAAGAAATGTTTAAGAATGAATATTTTATTCGAACAATTCATATTCTCTTGATTATTCTAATCATCATCAAGAATGACTATCCGTCAAAATATTTAAACATCTTTCTCCCACCACCTCGAAATTCTATTTTTGCAATCTTACTCCAACCCGTATATAACGTGTATACATTTTCGATTTTCTTGAAAATTTTCGAAATTTCATTGAGATTAAATCTTGCGATCGGATTAAATCACGTATTGCAAATTGGATAGAATAAATTAGTTGAGGTGTTGGAACGAAAGTTCGTTAGAATATACAGACGCAGGAGGAGGAGGGGGAAGAGGATAGGGAGGAGGAGATAATAGAGTAGTAGTGGACGTTGTGACGTTGATCAACCTCTCCCAGGTTTCACTTCGTTTCGCGATTGAATTGTGATAGAACATCCGCTCGTATGGTATAATTTGATACATTACCTGGCGCATTAACAATCATAAACATTGCGCGTTAACGGCCGTTTAATTAATGGAGTTGGAGAGAATATAATGACGCCTCCCCGTGCCCTTCGATCGAGTTTCCCCGCACGTTAGAGATGTTTTCCTCCTCGATGAATAATGGTCGGCTTTATTGTTTTTCTCTTCCCCCCCGTTGCTTGCCAATTTGCATTTCGTCCTATTTTCTCATTATCTCGATCGTAAATGTGAATTTTATGGAATTTTCGATGAACGAAAATGGGCTCGATATTATTGAAACGATTCCTTATCCGATCCGAGCAAACATTCGGGATTCAAATTATTGTCATTAACGCCATATCGAGAAATTCTAGCTTCGTCTCGTTTTCGAGATAAAAATAAAAATCGAAGCACTCCTTCTCTCTCACTCTTTCTCTCTCTGTTTCAACGCAAAAAGTATTCCTTTTGCGAAACATTAAGAAACGTCGTTTCGAGTGGTTGCTCGATTGTATCTCAGCGACTAAAAAAATGAACAATTGTTATTTTAAATGATTCAATTGTCGATAATATTCTAGAAATCGGACGAGTGAAGATAGATTCGCGGGAAATGAAATCGAAAAAAAGTTTCAAAAAAAGGTCGAAAGAAGAACTAGAATTCGAAAAATGCAAAATTCGAAAAAAATTTGAACGATCGACAATTATCGATAATATTCTGGAAATCGGACGTGTGAAGATAAATTCGTGGGAAATGAAATCGAAAAAAAGTCCAAAGATTCAAAAAAAGGATCGAAAGAAGAACTAGAATTCGAAAAATGCAAAATTCGAAGAAAATTTGAACGATCG
>NW_025222937.1:0-495 GCF_014066325.1 Apis laboriosa | reverse complement strand
TTTTCGAAAAGGCTTTTTTCGAATTATTCGAAAACTTTGATTAAAGAATTCGCTATTATTATTACTCGACAATGTTAAATATCTAATAAAATACGAGAAAGATAAGAAAAGTGAACGAAAAATAAATTTCTTGGAATTATTCGACGATGTTAAGCGTTTAATAAAGATAAGAAAATTGACGAAAAATAAATTTTCGAAAAGGCTTTTTTCGAATTATTCGAAAACTTTGATTAAAAAATTCGCTATTATTATTACTCGACAATGTTAAGTATCTAATAAAATACGAGAAAGATAAGAAAAGTGAACGAAAAATAAATTTCTTGAAATTATTCGAGAACGAAGAATTCGAAACTATTATTATTCGACGATGTTAAGCATCTAATAAAGATAAGAAAAGTGACGAAAAATAAATTTTCGAAAAGGCTTTTCTGGAATTATTCGAGAATATTAATCGAAGAATTCGTAACTATTATTACTCGACGATGTTAAATCTAA
>NW_025222936.1:0-200 GCF_014066325.1 Apis laboriosa | reverse complement strand
TCGTTTATCCCACAGGTGAGATTGCTTAAATTTTCATGGAAAACAAAATTCATTATTCTTCATAAGTAAAGTGAAATTTAAAATATTTAAAATTCGTGCATTTATATTTCCAATTACAGATGTAATTGTATTTCATCATTATTCAAACGGAATAAAAATGAAATTTTATCAGAAAATGTTTAGAATTGAGTGAAATATTG
>NW_025222935.1:0-1017 GCF_014066325.1 Apis laboriosa | reverse complement strand
AGCTTCCCCAAAATAATTGTCTATATATATCTCTCCTAAAATAATTGCCAATATCAATTAATAATATTTCATTATATATCGACCAACAACGAAATGCAAAATGATCCATCTTCCAAAAATACAATTAAAAATTCAATTTTTCCCCTCTCTCCTTATTAACGAGCTTTCCATAATCAGCATTAAATCAGTCTCCGATACGGCTATTTACCAGGTCGATAAACAAGCGAGCAGGAACAGATAGAAAGAAAGAAAGAGCGGACATTGGAAAAATCGCGGGGCTGAAGTCGTTCCGCCCGATTCTGCCCGTACATCCCCTTTAGAGGGTTCCGGTTACGACCTGGTCACTGTGTAACCCAATAACGCTCCCTCCGCCGATAATGTCGCGACGAACAAACTCCACTCCACCGCCACGGAGGGAGATAGGTAGGCAGGTTCTCCATCGAATCGAATCCGATTCGAAACTGCGACGATGCACAAGCACGAGCGGGGAGCATCGAAGGCGGAAGGTTCGATTCGAAAACGAGACTTCCTTCCTTCCTTCCTTCCTTCCTCCCTCCTTCTCTCCCTCCTTTCATCCCTTTCTCGGTGCGTTCCTCGGTCGTTTTCACGCGGCATGGAAGCCTTGTGAAGCGCGGGCACAAGGCCTCCAATTAGCGGTAGCTCGAGAAACCGGTGTGGGTGTTCAATTATCGGGCCATCGATTGTGACCCACCTGGATGTGTAATGGATGTTATCGCCTTTCTTCCCGCTGCCGTTTTAATAAAACGCGATCTTGCGTGAGAAGAACGTTCGAAGGGAGGGGAGATCCATTTTCCATTCGATGAATCCGTTCGGGCTGGTTAATTATTTTCCCACTGTATTTCCCTTTTTCTTTTTTCTTTTTTTTTTTTTTTCGTTTCTCTCCTTTCATTGTTCATTCTTCACAGGCATTCTCGCCCCTTATGCGGGGAAATTAATCGGAATAGCTAACTTCTTTCCATTCGTTCTATTCTTCTGAATAGTCGATTTCGATTCTAT
>NW_025222934.1:0-1294 GCF_014066325.1 Apis laboriosa | reverse complement strand
TCATTCGTTATCGGAATATTTAAAACGCGGGAGGGGAAGAAAGAAAAATTGAAATACGAAAATTATTATTTTAGGAACAGATCAACAAAAGGAATGGATATTATTATTACTTCAAAAGGAAATTGGAAGAAGAGTTTACAAAGATTTCTAAAAGCAAAAAAATCGGTAACCGAAACATTTGAGAAACAAAGGAAGGAGAAATTGAATTTAGAAAATAACGATTTTACTTACGATTCAAAAGGACGAAAGAAAAAATCGATCAGCGGAATACGAAATCGAAAAGAGAGGGACAATTAAATTTTACGAGTAATTTTTTCGCGAGTAGAACGAAGATGGTCGCGCGATCCGTTCAGAGGCGGAGGAATTAGCGGGGGATCGTAAAAGCGATAGGCGGCATCGACCGTATATTCTCGTTAATTTTACCGTTTACCGTTCGAAACATAATCATTAATTCACGAAGCGTCTCGAAGGTACAAAAGCACAACGAAGTTTCGGTTCGAATTATCCCTTCTTTTCACGACGATCTTCTTAGAAAGAATTTCGAAAGAAATTTATCATCGTTATCAATAAACGAAGAAAAAGTAAGAATAAACGGAACACGAGAGCGAGAATAAACGAAAATAAGGAGTCTCGCGCAATCGTATATAACGAACGTCCTTTACGCGATAAATGGAATTCGAACGTAATTCAAGCGGAATAACATCGGACGTAAATCGAAAACGGAACAAAACAAAGGAACGGGACGATCGGAAGCTTCGATCGTCGATATCGAACATCTTTTTCTCTCCTTTCTCTTTCGATTCATTCTTTTCGTTATTTCGCGGTATCGTTACGTTATTCCGTCGAATCGACATCAATACTCGTTCTTTCTCTTTACAAATTAAAAATTATTACTTCATATCTCGATACAACACATCTTTACACTTCGATACTTTATTCAACGAACGATTACCACACTCGAACGCATCACGTCGTACAGACAAAGTTTATTCGGAGAGCACAAACGTACACGCCCGTCTCGTTCTCCGTTCGGAAACCGACAATGTTAGATTATCATTCTCATTATTATCATTGTCATTATTATCATTGTCATTATCATCATTATCATTATTATTACTATTATCATTATTATTATCATTATCATTATTATCATTATCATTATCATTATTACCATTATTATCATTATCATTATCATTATCATTATTATCATTGTCATTATCATTCTCATTATTATCATTATTATTATCATTATCATTATCATCATTATCATTATTATTATTACTATCATTATCAT
>NW_025222933.1:0-1778 GCF_014066325.1 Apis laboriosa | reverse complement strand
GATTCCTGAAATAATTTCAAACAATATTTTCTTTTGGAAAAACTTTCATTACGGCTTTATTAACAAAAAATATTGGCTAATCATGGAGAATATAGGCTGTAGAATTGAATCGTGACGGTGGTTACGTGCTATTTTGAATACATTGAATATTCTATTTATTTATTTATTCATTGTTCATGATTAAATTAAATTATAATGAAATTAAATTAAATTTTATATAAAAAAATATTTAATTAATATTTGTTATATTGAATGTAAAATATATTATTTGGATTTGTTCATTGGTCGGCACATAATCAGTCTTACTGTTATTATAAGATATTACTTATGCTCTATTAATGTAAACACTATATACAAGATAAATTAATCACTTACTTTATGGATTATAAGTTTAAAATATCTCAAATTGAATATCGAAGTTGGACATTCCACGGATTTATCCGCGCAAAAGATTTCGTAAATGATTATTGTTCGTTTTTGTCAATATAATTGATATAATTATATCGCTGAGTCGAAACACATGACACTTAGCATTAAACTAATAAAAATAAAATAAATTAAATTAAAAAAATAATAATAATAAATTCTAAGATACAAGCATTAATCTGTTAACAGAAAAGAGATAATTGTTTTAATTCACATGAATGATAAATATTATCTATGGTCGCTTCAACATTAAAGTCACTTACATGAAAATGAAAATATTCACTGTATAATAAACTGTATGATAAATTATATACCGAGAAAAATATAAATAAGCGAGATAACAAATATAAATAAAATTTTTATAAATATAAATATTTTTATGCACATTAAAATGTAAAACACTTTGATAGACTAGCATTTTGCTCATTTTATTCATGTAAACCAGAATATTTTGATTTTAATATAGTTCAAAATATAGTTTCATTCATGAAAAAATACGTTTTCATTCGTGAAAAAAAATAATATTATACTAAAAAAATTTTTTTGCTACGAAAGATAGCATATTATTTTGCTATAAAAAATAATACAATTTATCTTTAGTCGCGAAAAAATCACATTTCATAAGTTGTTTATAAAAATATTTTATTACAAAAATAAAAAAATAAGATTTTTAAATGTAAAAATTTTCAAATTAATTAAATGAAATAAAGTTTTTAATGAAATGCTTTTTAAGCATAACTTAATCAAGCATAAATTGATGTAAATCAATTTATTTAACTAACAATATTATTATAAAATTGAATATATTCTATAGATATAAGATTTTTAGATCATAATCATTGCCGACAAACTTTTTTTTTATGATAATTAAATTTTAATATACTTTTATAACATATATTCTTGATTTGAAAATTAATTTGAAAATATTATTTCAAAATTTTTATTTTAATTTTATTTAATTTTTTTCAAATATATAATTAATTTTTTTATTCTAACATTATTATTTATTGATCATTTCTTAGGAAAGTTTTATATTCGTCTTTTTATATTATGATTTAATGTTATTTATTTATAGTATATAGTGAATTTAATTTCGAAATTCATTTTATATGAATAACAATTAATTAGTTTATTTATTGTTTCTAAACAAAATATAATTCAATATTTTATAATTCAATTTTTTGTTGAAAAAAAATATTTGTTCTATTCAACTTTTTTCGAAATATCTTGTTTAGTCTTATTATATAATATAGTTGTCATATATTGTGTAGTCTTATATAGCCATGATGGTATGTAGCCAATACTATCATCATAGTTTAACCAGTTTATGCTATGTGATTGGTCAGTTCTTT
>NW_025222932.1:36300-152645 GCF_014066325.1 Apis laboriosa | reverse complement strand
TAGATACTGTAGATAAGTAGATGGGTGTTTAGTGCTTTCTGGGATGCTTATTTCGCTTATTTTGCTTATTTTGTTTATTTTGTTTACTTTTTTTTTTTAAGCTATATTTTTTAAGCTTCTATTATCAATCATTTTTCATTTTCATATCGATGGAAGTATAAAATATTGATCTCTGAAGTGTAAAGAAGATCTCTTAATTTTAATTTTATTTTTTAGGTTTAGTCTTCCGTGTCGGTTTTGGTGTTCGTGTTGCACAACGATCAAAAGTTTGAACGTTTTACAAACATATACCATATAAAAGAGAATTGTGAATAAATAAATTTTCGTATAAAAGGAGGGTGGATGGGACGTCGTGGTCAGAGAGTCTCCAGTTCGCAGCAACCTCAAAACGGTGAGACATGAAAAATCATATTATTTAATATACGATATTTTAATTATATCATCGTGTAGCTAATATTATATAACACAATTATATATTTTATAAGAAATAATATGAACCAATTGGCTGCAAGCGCGATTATATTTTTCGTAGATAATTTTTTTATTTTTTAAAGTGAGAAATAATATTCTCGTTTTAAACCTTAAAATCATAAAATGTAAGATTTTTTTTCTTTATATCATTGAGTGATAATATTGTGTATATAGTTAGGATAAATTATGTTAGATGGCGTAACTCTGATTTTTTTTTGGTTGGTATTTCAAATATCTTGTTAAAGAAATATTTTTTTAAGCCCTAAAAAGATGGCAGTAATATTTAATTCTTACTCTATCTTATCCACTTTAGAAAATAATCTTCTTTTATGATTCAATCATTTTAATTTATATTTTTTAATATAAAATATAATTTTATTTTTCTTTGTTATGATCATAGAAATGTAAAATATTTATAAAAATTTTTTAATTTAAATTTTAATTTTAAATTTGATTTTATATGCCAGTTTTGTTTATAGCATTTTCTATAATAAAAGCGTCTTTCTTTTATTGGTTGTCGAATAAGTAGAATTTTTTTTTATCTTTATTATTTTTTTTATTATTATAGTTTCAGGATATTACGGCTACAGCGTGACAATCAGTTAATAAATATATCTCTATTATTCTATAATTTGTGATCTATGGTTATAATGTTTTGCTGTACTGAATCGATAATGTAGTGCATGATACAAAAATGATAAAGTAATTATTTGATTTCCAAATTCTTGTGACTAAAAAGTGCATTAAATAAGAAGTCTATATTATAATTTGTCTGTGCTATTACTACCCTTTAGAATCACATTTGAATATGTATTAAATTATGCTATACAATTTTTATCAAAATATTTATGCACTATAATATTACAAATATCTAAAAATATAATGAAACATTAATTATAAATAATATACTTTATCATTGATTAACTTTTAATGTGTTAATGATCGTATTGTTTTATTAATCTTATAATATCTCAAATTAAAAAAAAAATACATACAATACGTTTTGTAGTATTAATAATATTTCAATAAGCATTAATCCAAAACAAATGATATAGAATCGTATATAAATGTTAGTAGTACAAATCGATAAAATAAGCAATAATTTTATACATTTAGCCCGTTATTTATCCGGATAATTTAAAATTATTTTTGCAGTGGTGGTGACCTCCCGTGGTAGATAGAATATTCGCAATTGAACCCGGCAGACTTTTATGATTACCGCTAATTACAATGAAGATGCGATCGTATTAGTAAATGTTATTTGATCTATTCAGTCGTACAGTCGAACGCAAAGTGCAAAGTTACCCTGATGCTTCTGCGTGTTGCTCTGTTGTGTGACGTCGTATTGTCTTTTAATAGTCAGCCCCTGTGACCGGTTTTTCCGTCGTTAACGAGACACCGAGACGCGCCCTCGTCCGACCTTGAAACCTATAATCGTTCATAGCGTTCGATGTTTGAAATATTATCTGGAAAACTGTTAATTGTGCTCTACGGATTTGAATCTTTTTTGTTTTCTTCGGCGCCTCGTTAACGCAGAGCAACAGTGAAATGGCGAAAAAGACATACGATTTATTGTTCAAGTTATTGCTAATTGGTGATTCCGGAGTTGGCAAAACTTGTATATTGTTTAGATTTTCTGATGATGCTTTTTCAACAACATTTATTTCTACTATAGGTAGGAGAACCGTTATAAATAATAATTATTCATACATTTCTTAAATCAAACCGTTACTTTATAAATTCTTTTCAATATAGTAGGTTATGCTACTAAGACAAAAATATAATATTGTAAATTGAAAATAAACAAGAAATAAAAAAATTGAATATTGAAATATAATTATTTTTTTATTTTGTTAAGTATATAAAAAAATTTATATTTTTAAAATAATTGTTTGACAACATTATTGTCAAAATTGATTGTTTTATATAAATAAATGTTAATATTCTGTGAAGTATGTTGCATAAATAAACAATATACTTTTTGTTACTTAGGTATTGATTTTAAAATCAAGACAGTGGAATTAAGAGGAAAGAAAATCAAGTTACAAATATGGTAAGTTATGGATATATTAAAGTTTTTTAAACAATCCTTAATATATATATTTTCAGGGATACAGCTGGTCAAGAAAGATTTCATACTATTACTACCTCATATTACAGAGGTGCAATGGGTATTATGCTTGTTTATGATATTACTAATGAAAAAACGTTTGAAAATATTGTTAAATGGTTAAGAAATATTGATGAAGTAAGTATTGTAATAAATTTTTTATTACATATAATAGATGATATAGATTATTTATATTTTTAAAATTATCATTTTAGCATGCAAACGAAGATGTGGAAAAAATGATATTGGGAAACAAAAGTGATATGGAAGACAAACGTGTTGTTAGCACAGAAAGAGGAGAGGCGGTAAAGTATTATTTATATTTTTAGTATATATTTATTTAAATTATATGTAAGTTATAAATATCACAAAATAGTAAATTAATATTTTCTTTTAGATAGCAAGAGAGCATGGAATTAGATTTATGGAAACATCTGCAAAAGCAAATATTAACATTGATCGTGCATTTAGTGAATTAGCTGAAGCAATATTGGAAAAAACTCATGGAAAAGAACCACAAGATGCTCCTGATAGAGTAACAGTTGATCGAAGGGTGGAAAGAAATTCTAATCGGTGCTGCTAATCTTATATTATTTATTTTAATGGCGCATAATATAATATATATCAGCTCGTGCCACTCAAAATAGATTTGTGGATAGATTTAGAGCATAATTTAAAGCATAATAGTATAATTAAACTCTTCACAACACTGCCTAATTCAAATTCGATTGAAATTATTTGACAAAATTTCTAATTAAAATATATCTAAATTTAATTCAAAGTATAAAACAAAAAAGATAATTCTAATTTGAAAGTGAAGTTTTTTAATTATACCTGGATTTTTTTAAAGGGTGGGTTATAAATGCTGTTTGTCACATATATGATTGTACTTATAAATGTGTCTATTGCATGTATACCAAGCATTAAAGCTCTATCATAACTTTTATAATGAAAAAAAAATCAATAATATATATTTCTGATGGAGCTTTATTTTCCATGTAAAATTCCATGCATTGTTCCACGAACAAAGTCAACTAGGAATTTGTTTGTTATGAGGCTGCAATTTGTTACCATAATGAGAAAAGTGAGAATGAATGTGGACATCTTTTGATCTTAAAAAAACTTAAGTGAATATTGAATGCTTTTTCATACAGTCATTGCACTATATATGCTTATTTACATCTTAAGTTAAAATTTGAAAGCTTAAAAATCAAGAGCTTTTATCCTATTTGTGTAAGACTAATTTACTACAAATATAAATATTCACGATTTCGAAATAAATGTTTTTATTTCCCTTTGCAATAAATATAAATTATAATGACAGATAGTGAATAAGGAAAGTGATTTTATCATTATGTATCATTACATGAAGAAATAATAATTATTGATAATAATTATATATACATGTAATATCATTACTTACATTATTGTTATATTATAATATTATATATTTATATGTTTACATATCACAGCCAAATCATTGCAATATCAAAAGTAAAACGAAGTTGTATAATAAAAAAAAAAATAGTAATACTATTTAATACTTTGAAATTTTTATTTTATTATGCAAATATGTTCAAATAATATAATATCTATTTTCTAACACATATAATGAATAAATACATGTATACATTATTAGGATAATTTAGAATTATATTTAAGTGTAACTATATCTAACGCACAGACATTAATATCGTCAAAATGTATTTCATATTATATATTACAACAATTAAATTAATTATTTATTGGATATTCGGAATTCATATTCTTAAATAATAATAATAAACCGTTTTTTACAAAATAAAATATATTTGTTTAAGTAAGTTTAATGAAAACAAAAATAATACTTTCTTTTAATAAAAAAAATGAATTGAAAATCATGAGTAAATATATAAATTGTGTTTAGGTTTTATATATAAGCTTATTTATATTCTTAATTATATAACAGTTGGTTTATTTTTTTTTAATAGATTTTTTAATAAGAATTATTTGTCTTACAAGACTAGATATTCAACTTTAAAATAATATAATTTTTCTCTGTGTTATTTATACTTTGAAAATTGTGTAAAAGCTATTATTCCATAGAAATTATTGCCTCTCTGCTACTTTTTTATCTCTCATTGTTTTTGTAATGTACTCTCTATATACAAATAAAAGAGAGTCAAAATAAAACAATGATGAATGAAAGCATTTTGCATTAAACATTAATTCGGCAACAAAGAAAATATATTTTATAGTATTTAATTTCGCGAAGAACCAATAATTGTTAAAATATAAAGGAAAATATTGATAATATCTATATAAAGGTTTAGTGCTGCAAAGATATATTCTTCTGGAGAAATGGAATACTTATGTTTACCACCGATCATCACTTGTGTATCATAAATCAAATAAATAGAAAAAAGTAAAGCTCCAATCGATGCATATACTAGTGTCATAATTTTTCCATGCCATATCATTGCAAATATTCCAAACACTACGAAAATTAGTAATGCAACAAAGAGTATGCTATTAAGACCAGTGAAATCAAATTTTGTTTGAAATGCGAATAATGTTAATCCAAGACAAACAACTGAAGTAATTCCAGCAGCCAATAGTACCTGTAAGTAAAAAATATTTCATTTTTATTTAATAAAAAATATAAATTAAAAAATTAAATTAAAAAATTAAAAAACATTAATGCATTATGCACATATATATATATATATACAAACACATAATTACCTCTTCAGATTTGAATGTAGAAGCAGCAGTAGCTAATAAAAAACCTTCTGCTATTGTAAATAAAAACAAAAATATGAAATTCATAGGAGCTTTTCGTCTCACACTGGAACAACAAGCCATACATATGATCAAGACAATAGTTGAAACAAAACAAATCCAAAATAGCTCTGGATGCGTCATTACAAATTTATTAGTTGGAGCATGATAAAGGAACAGTGCAATCATTCCTACTGTGATCAAAAGTTGACACATCAATATACTATATACTTTCCTAAAAAGAGGTAAAAATTAAAATGAAAATATATAGAATATATATAAATATATAAAATATAAAATATATTTTTAATAATAATACCTGATGAATCCATTTCTAATGGATTTCTCATTGAATTCAAATCCTTTGATATCATCAGATTGCATAGGATCTTCTGCATAATTTGATCCATACATGCCTGCTTGTGGTGTTGTACCAAATATTAAGCCAGGTGGTGGAACTTGTCCGTAAGGAGGTGCACCTGGAGGAATAAAACCAGGACCTGAAAATAAAAAAAAATATCATATGATATCATTATAAAGAAACTAAAATAATAGAAAAAAAAAAAGACAAAGATATTAAATTGACCTGGTGGTGGTGGTGGATTTGCTCCGTAAGGAGGTGGATATCCAGGATTAAATCCTTCTTGATGTGGATATGCAGGATTTTGTTGAGGATAACCTGTAATCAAATTTTAAAGACATAGAATATTAAATGTAATAGAATCTTTATCTAAATTAAGCATTATTTTTTACAAAATTTTGTGCTTTATTAACAGCCTCTAAATATTGGTGCATATTTTTCTTTATATATATTAATGTCCTTAATTTATAATTTTAATTAATTTAATTAATTAATTTCAATTAATTTATTTTTTTTTAAATAATTTATATAATTTTTTTAATACATTTACAGTCCTGAACATAGTTTCATTGATTTGTTATACATATGATCAAATACTATTATTTTTTTTTTTTTAAATGATCATAGGTAATAAAAGTATCAATAGATAATTTAATAGATAATTTTTGAAAGATGATTGCCACTTCAAACAAGCAACATGTGTGTTTGCAGTTGCTAAATATTATGTTGCATGTTAGAAATATAATATATTATAATAAAGAATGTGTATAACTTAGAAAAAAGATCAGAACCTTGTTGCCCTGCATAAAAATCTGCACCAGGTGTATTCTGCCAAGTTGCCATCTTTTGGTTTTTGTTTTAACTGAAAAAGAATCTATTATTATCATAAGATATTGTTGCAATAATAGAACATCAATGGAACATCAGCGCACGAATGTACCAATAACCTTAAAATGAAATGATATATAAGTTACTAAAAACATTTATAACATTTCAAGTTATTTTCAAGTTCTATTAAAAAAAATTTATTATTATTTAATATTTTAATTAATATTAGATGAATACTTTTAAATAAACATGCTCATTCATAAAAATAAATAGTAATAAAAAATTAAATTAATAAACAAAAAATAAAAGTAATAATTTTAAAATTGTACATATATGTACATGTATATAAAAAATTGTAATATAAAAAAATAATTAGAGTTTATAAATAATATAAATAATTTTAAAATATAATAATTACAAATTTTATATTATTAAAAATTATAAAAATTATTATAAATTTTTTTTTAAATTTGAAACAATTATTTTTGTCTCAGATTAATGAATTATAGACAATATGTCAAATATAGATAATTTCAAATATGCTGAAATGAATTCAAATATTACAAAATAATAAAATAAATTGCTCATATTTATAAATATAAATAATATATCTTTAAATTTTATTTGAATTTATTATAACTTATTACTTTTTCAACAATTCTAATAAAACATTTATATGTGATAATTAATATCTACATCATGCATTTAAATACTATAAATATGAGCACAATTAACCTTTATTAACTTTTTTAAAATATTAAGGTCAGCTGAAAATAACATTAGAAACACCAACTAATAATTATTACTATATTTACATCTACATACAATTTTACATTGATGTTATAATTCAGTATTGCTATTAAAAAATATATTTTTCATTAAAAATATAAATATACATAGCATGCCTTTTGATAAATATTATGATTAAAAAAAAAAAGTGAAAGTTAAACATTACAGAAATCAGGGAATTTTATGAATCTTGCTTAGAAATAAATAATTATTGCTTTTTATATTTTAATATAAATTGAGATATATATAATGATTTTGTTTTGTCAGCAAAGCACATAAACACAACATTATGAAACACAGTAGCAATAAGACGTACTTCAACATTTTTTTTTCATGTAAGCAATTAGTGCAAAAAACGTTGAAGTTTAGCATATTTTTTAATTATGAAAAACATTTTTGCAACAATATCATAAAAATTTTTTATTAATAATATTAATTTGAGAAACAAACTACTGCTCGTACACGTCAATCTGATGACTCATGCGCACTTTCTGGAAATTATTTCAATCGATAATCACATTCGTGCGCCGAATATGAGATGAATTTATTTACCTCTTTTAGAAAACGTTTAAGATCCTTAAACGGGGCAACTGTTTAATGTGATGAATAATTTAACTAGATTAACTAGATCAATTTTGTTAATTTATGCAGTACAAGTTATACATGTAGTTATATCTACAATGTTACAAAAATGTCACACTCCCCACTTATCAACTTTTGACTGCATCTCGTACGAGCAACTGATATGAAGTAAGTTGGCTATTGGAAAGCGACGATTTAATACAATTTGCGCTTGCGTAATACGTTTTTCACTATGCTGTTTATTGTTAAACAAGATATGCATTTTGTAATATGTATTCATGTGTATATATATATATATACACACACACACGCATATATCTAATCAATTTCTTAGAAAAATGTGTAATGTATTTTTTGATTTTGAAAAATAATCATCTGCAATCTTTAGATTTTAATCTAAAAATAAAATTATTATTAATTTTTTATTGCATAATTATTTTAAATTTATTTTCTATAAACTAATAAATAATTTTAATGTTATTATAATATTATTAATATTATTAATATAAAATGTAATAAATTAGTATAATCTACTTTTATAATGAAGGAAGAAAGCAATAAAGTTCTAAAATATAATTTTTATAAAATAATAATATTCAATTATAAGATTTCATATCATATATATAAATATATTTATATTTTTATTAAAAATTTTAATTGCATCAAAAATTAATTAAAATAGTATGTATTACAAATGTGGAAAAAAATTATAAGTACCAACATAATAACGTAAAAAGACACTTTTCCAAAATCCACGTGTGTGACTATTGTGGTTATGTTTTCTAGTGTTTAGTTTAATTTGTATAATTAATTTAATAATATTAATGTAAATGATTATAAAATAACAAAAATATCATGTCAAGTTGTAAAATACATAATATTAGGTTTTACAATCTTGAACCCCGATCTGCTACTTGTTTATCATATGAATCTAAAACAAAAAGGTTAACACTTGCAAGGTTAGTTTTTAAGAGTATATTTTTATTTAAATTCCATAGATAATTATAATAATGTTTTTATTAAATTTTTATAGAAGTGATAATTCGATTGAAGTTTGGAATGTTGGAAACGCACCTTTTGTGGAATGTACAATACCTGGTCATACAGAAAACTCTGTAGAAAGCATTCTTTGGATAGGTCCACGGTTGTTTTCAACTGGTCTTCATGGCATGGTAGCAGAATATAATTTAACAACATTATCTATTAAAAGTGAAGTTGCAGTAACTGGAGGTGCAGCTTGGTGTATGGATGTTAATCATAAAAATACATGTTTAGCTGTTGGTACAGAAGATGGATATATTAATACATTTACTGTTACTTGTGATGCATTAATATATGAGAGAATATTTGATAAACAAAAGGGAAGAATTCTTTGTATTAAATGGGATAATACTGGAGAAATGATCTACACAGGATCAACTGATACAATTAGAGTTTGGAATGCTATATCTGGTCATGCAATTCATAAAATGACAACTTCCAGAAAAGAAGCAAAAAAAGAAACTATTATCTGGTGTTTAGAAGTTACAGATGATAATATCATAATTTCTGGAGATTCACGTGGCTGTTTATCATTTTGGGATCCACACATGGGTACTTTAATTGAATCTCATGAGAGTCATACAGCTGATATATTAGCTGTCACTTTGTCTCATGATATGAATATTGTATATTGTGCTGGTGTTGATCCTGTAGTACGAAGTTTCTGTAAAATAACTATGAAATCTAGTGGTAGACCACAATGGGTAAAAGGAATTGAAAGAAGATTACACGCTCATGATGTAAGAGCTTTAGTAGAAGCAGATGGAAAATTATATTCAGCTGGTGTAGATGGATATTTAGCTCAATCTAGTTATCCACCGAAAGTTTTAGTTAAATATCCACCATTACTTCAGATTCCATGCGCTACTGTTTGTAGAAAATCTAGATGCATTTTATTAAGGTATCCAAATTTTCTTGAATTATGGAGACTTGGTTCATCTACTAAAATATCTTCAGAATCAATACGTCCTGGTATGCTATATCAATTAGAAGAAGAACCTATAAAATTACTACAGTTAAAAACAAAAAAGGACGAAAATATTATTTCTTGTGCTATTAATAAAGATTCTAAAACAATTGTTTATTCAACTGACAGTCATGTTAGAGTCTTTAACTTTGATGTAATAGAGGGAGATGCACAATTATTAAGAAATGATACAGATATTTCTGCAAACAGAATACAAAAAATGTTATTTAGTCCAAATGGAAAATTATTTGTAACAGTAAATAATGATGGGAAAAAGAATATTGTGACACTATATAAAGTAGAAAAAAAACATCTAAGGCATCTTGGTTCTTTTTATACAAACAAGGAATCCATTATAAATGTTGGACTTATGTGTTTTTCTCCTGATAGTAAATATCTTGTTTGTGCTGATTATCATGGTAGAATTGCTGTGTATAATATTAGTGAAACTGTAAGTAATGATACATCTGAAGCATGGTTATTGCCAAAATATAGTTGTCCATCAACTGCTATGGCTATTCAAAAAGATACATTAAATTTAGTTATTGTATATTCTGATCATAAGGTAAGCAAAAAGAAAATTAATTTTATGTATTATATAACAAGGATTTTTTTTAATATTAAGAAAATATTAATATATTATATATTATATATTATTATATATAATAATTATATTTATCAAAATATATAATTTTTTATATATAATTATTAAACATAAAAAATAATTTATATTTATTATATTTATTTTTTTAATATAAATTAATTTTTATTAATACTTTTTTTATTTTCTTTGAAATATTAAGATTTTGTTTTTACAATATAATATTATAAAATGATATATACTAATTACTATAATGATATATACTAATTATATACTAATTAGATCAGCTATAAAAAACATATAATGTTTCTTTGATCTACAATTCCTGTTTTACATAAAATTGTAAATTATAACTCTTTTTTAATATTAAAATTAAAAAAAAAAATTAAATTAAAAACTATAAATCGCATATTATATAGAGAATTATTTTTTTATGTTTAATTTTAGATCGTTGAGTATAATATTTTGCAAAAACAATATACCAAATTTTCGAATAATTTACAAAGTCGACTTCCTAAACAATGGTTAGCTCGACCTTTCCCCATAACGAATATAATTTTTGATCCACGCAACGAAAATATCATAATAATGCATGATGACTCAACCGTTTATATAATTGACAAACTAAATGAATTTTCGGAAAAAGAAACAAAAATTCTAAAACGTGAAAACGGTGACATGAATGAAGATAGCAATTCCTTTATAAGTTGGCAATCTCAGCAAGTTTTTCAAGTTCTCAAAAAATATAAGGTAATTTTAATTATACTATTATATAATTCTAATTTGTATAGAAATGACTATTATTGTTTTATTTTTTATAGCATCTTGTATACTTAGACTGGTTGAATGACGAAGAATTAGTGGCAGTCGAAGTGAATCCCATGTCTTTAACTGAAAAATTACCACCGACTCTCAAACAGAAATGGTTCGGAATGTAAATAAATATAGTGAAAATAAAATAAATTAAATCCTATCTTTTTAGGATTTAATATTCTGTACAAAGCCATTTAGCGTGTTTTTATAAAGATATGCTATCTTGGAAATTAAGAATTATGTGTATTTTTATGCCGTAATACTTGTGCTAAACAAGATTAGGACAATTTATTTTTCGATACATTTCTTATGGTATACAATGTTTTGTGTACAAAATATATATTCCATATTGTATTCAAATGTTTGTTCATTTAACCGAGAAAAATGAATTTTTGTTGTGCTACGCAAAATTCGCCAGGTTTCATGGGTGGTTCAATCGTATGTTTTGGCGAAGTATACCAACGACCTGTAAACTCGAGATTGTATTCCGGATGAGATGATCGTAAGCCTATCATACCGGATGTCGTTCTGGGAATGGATGGCGATGGTTTCAGAAGAATCGGTGAACGCTTAATCGTATCTTCCGGCGGTTTGTGTTCGAAAGTGTCCGCCGGAAATCCCTTCTTTCTGCATTCTTCGATCAACACCTACGGTCAGTGACATCGGAACACATTAAAATTCGTATGGTGCACATCACGGATACTGCATCGCACGTTTCTATTCGACACTGGTACCTTCTTAAAAAATCCACCCATCAGATGTTCGTACTTTCTGGACCAGTTTCGTCGAAATAATTTATCTCGTAATATAACTTCCTTGCTGAAATTTACATATTGTTGAATATTGATCAAATATTAAACAAACTAAACAAACAAATTAATTGTTCTTTTTACAAAAAGAGTCACTACCAAATATTATCGAAAATCACTGGATTTTTAATGTTAATAGTTCCCTCTGTCTTTGTAATTTCTTTTTTGTCTTGTAAATCGCCTTTCATTTTTTTATATCACTCGTGGAAATATAAGAAAAGTATTTAAGGAAAGAAGCAAACAAGTTATTGAAACTATTTGCAGATAGAATCCACGTAAACCTTTAGTTTGTTCAATATTATACTAGTTACCATAGTTTCTTATCCTATTTTCGCCAAGATGGACATATTTTATGTAAAAAGTGATGGCCTCGGAACAATCGCTGATTTAACTATACTATTACATCACCGAGACGATATTACCGAGTATCAAGCTACGATCACCTAGGACTATCGATTTTCAGTAACAGGCGTATAAAAGGAAGCGGTAGCTACCGCGGAAAATCTCGTTGAGCCACAGTAAACCGAGTCTAAGGACCAGCTATGAGGTCATAAACCAAGGAGTGTTTAATCTTCGCCGCGAGTTGTAACCTGGAGCCACACGAAGACGTAGACGTAGCTGGTTTAAGCCTCCAGGAAATAATCAAAGTGGCGATACAGCGACAAATATATACAGTGTCTGTGTGCATATGTGTGTGTATCGCGTGCGCGTGCGCGCGCGTGTGTCACAACGATGGAAACGATGCAGCTTCTGGTATACGTGAATTTAGATGCGTCTAACACGTTCGTCTTGGTTCAGCGAGGAGGTAACGGTTTGGAAAGCTTTGTAGTTGTGAGGTCTCGAGCTAACGGGGGGTGAAAGGGTGGTTGGAAACGGCTGCAGAGTGCAATGCGCCGAGATTACGACTAATCTGCGCCCGAGACTGGTCGGAAGCGTAGTTTCTGTAACTTACATCGCTTAAAGCGTCAGCTCGTTCAACCCTCAAACTCCTCGTCGCCAGTTACCGCCCGCACAGAGTTCCCTCTCTTTCCCTTTACATCGTCCCCCTTTATACCCCTGTTTCCATCTCCCTCTTTCCTCTTTCTCCTTCTATAACCACTCTTGCATTAGCGAGGACTGATTCCCTTGGGAAAATTGCGTCCTCGAAACTCGAAAGTTTAACGTGCTACGCACCTGCCAGGATTTTATCGTATCCAAGGTCCACCAGGGAAACTTTATTCTTTCCGTACCTAGAGTTTTGAAAATGGACAACCAATGGAAGCTTCTCGTTTCTTCTTCCCTAACATGGTAAGGCGATTCCATGGGATCTATTATTTACGTGTCGATGTTGGAATTCGAGTACATGTAAATTCTTTTTTCCTCGAGAATGTTGTTCGAGAAAATTGATGGCTTAAATAATAAGAAGATATCTTACGAAAGACCGAAGATGACAAGAATATGAAATTCAATAGTTATATAGGATACGTAAAACCTGTACTAACGTATTTACCAATCGAAATGTATCTTCGTAGTCAATCATTTTTAAACAAAACGTGTCACAACTTCGAAAAAAAAATCTTACAGAAATCACATTGTTTCGAAGAAAACAAGTTATAGGATGCATAAAACTGGAAATTGGAAGTTCATTTACAGATTTCTATCGATACAAACAAAAATACAATTACAAATTTTTATTTATATCATTAGTATAACATAATAAAATTAATTTACTTTTTTCTTTAAAAAACGTAAGAATAATGAAAAACAGAGATACATTCAAAAAATTCATTAAATATTCTTATAAATATTCTTATAAATAATACCAAATCAGATTCAAGATTGAAAACAACATAAAAATGAATGCCTTTAAGACGCCTAACATTGTCGATGATATTAGAGCGAACGGATAAAGGCAACTAGAAGCGAGCGAGGCTTATACGCGGTCGAACGATGAGATTCAATTGACTGGAGCCTCCTGGTACTAACAGCTGGCATTAATCACCGAGAGATCGCCGATATAACGCACGCGTGTTCGAGGATAACGTGCACGGCTGGGGTGGCTCGTACTTTCGGACACGCGAGGGGTTCCCCGTTCGTTATCGCGATACCAATATTCGCACTCTCTTCACGCGCGGCCCGTGTGTACACCGTGTATACCAATTGACGGCTGCTTCCCTTTTCACGTGGTCCGTGATCCCCTCGATCGCTCGTACACCAGTGATATCTGAAGTGGCGGCGTCGCGCACGCGAGCTTCATCGACAGGGGCGAGAGAGGAATTCCCGCGGTGATTCCCCACGATGTCCATCGACCGCACACTACGCTCTCTCTGCGGCTTTTATACCGTTTTTCCATTTCAACTGTCAATCGATTCCGTTCTTACTAGTCGTTTCTTCAACAGCGAACGTGTTGCGAGGCTGATCCGTGCCACCGAGATCCCACTACATTCATACGATCTCGATGTTACGCATCGAACGAGGGCGAATAATTATCGACGAGGCAACGTTTGCCACGAGAGACGCATATATCTGGATGCACGTTGATATTGGACAAGGGTCAAGCGAGGAGAGGTATGAAAAGAGTCAGGTGAAGGAAGGTGGAGAAGGAAGGAAGAGGGGGAGGAGTAGAAGGCGAGGAGGAGGAGGAGGAGGAGGAGGAGGAAGAGACACGACCGGGAAGAGAAATTTGCGGGATCGTAGATGTAGAGACACGGCGGGGCGCGCTGTAAATTACAAGCGGAGCGCCAAACCGCTATGGTCTTCTCTCGGTGGCGCAGGGGTGTCTAGACGTATAGATAATACCGAGTTTGTGCGGGGCAGACGCAACCTAGACGGTCCCTGGTTCATCCAGCCACCCGAACCAGCCAGCCAACCAGCCAGCCAGCCAGCCAACCGGGCTAGGCTAGACACATCGACCATGCTCCGTTTCTCTCGTTGCCTCTCTTCTTCTTTCTACGTGCGCTACCTGTCCTTGTTCTGCCCGCCACTATCGTCCCACCTATATACTGTCACGGTCTCCGTCGCACCCGCGAGAGCATACCTATATGCTCCCAACCGGATTTCCCATCGTTCCCTCGTCGCACCGGCTCACGAACGCTTCCTCCCCGCATTCGCCGCGGAAGGCGAGAGATGCAAATCCTCAATAGCATCGTTGGATCCTAGATCCCATTGGCAGCGATCGTGACGTAGATGGTGCACCTCTTCGCCCTGTCCTCGTTCCACTCGCAATCTTCCTTGCACGGAGGTGTTATCTCGCGACCTAGGAATTGTTTCCGTTTCGCGAGACGTCGATTCTCGCACGATCCTCCTCCTCTCTCTCTTTCTCTGTATCCGGTGAAAATTTAGCTTGCTTTCGACTGACAGCCTTCCATTTGCTATTTGATGCGTCGCGAGAATTCTAATGAGGAGATACGAAGGAATTGCGGAAGATTTAAGAGGATTTTTATCTGCGAGAACGTTCTCCGCGATTCTTGAGTCACGAGGATAAAGGATTTTCTTAATTGGAAACTGGTTATCTTCATTCAACGTTATTTCACACAAAGACACATATTTTATTTTGCAATTTTTCTTCTGTGACGCACTTCAACGTTTTGAACGCTACTTGAAGAGTTTATAGGTAATAATAAGTATCGATTATTTGCACAAAGATATTCCATTTAATTTAATCGTACCGTAAATGTTTTTAATAATAAATGTTTTATTATCGGATAAAAAATCGATAAATTGTAACATTAGATTATGGAGTACAATTCTTCTCGATATTATTAAAAAATACAGAGGCAATTCCAGATAATAAAACAACAAGAACTGGAAAACTTGCTTCTGTCCCAAAATCGATTTTCAAATCTTTTTTTTCTCCAAAATAGAACATAACGCTAACTTTCAATTTATTTTCCAGCCAGGAAAAACCATCCTTTTCCGGTTGCATCCCGTGATTCGCACTTATTCCATTGCCATATCGGCCATAGCAAGCAGCCAGACCGATCAACTTGAGCTTTCACGAGGAATTAAGGATAGAGCTTCATCCCCCGCGGTATACGCATCTTCCTATATCGTTCCGGCTAGTCCGCCCCTCGCCCCCGGGCCGGCCGCCGTTTTAATCGGCCCGACTGCAATGCATAAATCCCCGTTAAATAATACGGTAGTTAACAGTGCCATTAAGCCGTTCGAGATACCGCAAAACCGGTAGGGTGCTCCTCGCTGTACGCGCGAAGTCCGTATTTATCGGCAGCCGACGCGCCACCACCGAGAAATATTGTTCTGCGCTCGTTTCCACTGGCGTTCGGGGGCCGACAAATACGGGCGAAGAGGAGGGAGGAGGGGGAGTGGAATAAAAGAACGAAAAGAAAAAAAAAGGAGAAGGTATAAAATCGAAGGGAGGGGAGGGGAAAAAGCGGAGGATGAGGCATGATATGGCCGCGCGAGGAAACGGGCAGACGTACAAATTTCCATTCTCCACCCATTCCTTTTGAGCCACCGTCGTAATTAATTGTTTCGAGTGTAATGAGCGGGATCGTTTTTACGCGGCGCGGATACGTAATTAGCGGGTTCGCGTAAATATGAAATTTCATCGCGATTATTTAATGTCGAGACGACAGTTCGTGAGCGTGTGTTTCACCGCGGCGAGGTTCTGACACTTGGAGGGTCCGTTTTAATGATCTCGATCCGTTGATTCCGAATGGACCCGTTTCCTTGGACTCTCTAACGACTGGGCGAGGTGAATGGCGCGATAATGTTTTTGCTTTATTTTCGAGATAGGGGGAACGACGAGGAATTTTCCGGAGTAAATTGAATCCGCTTAGACTGAGGTTGAAGGAGAATTCGAACGCTGGATCATTAAGGTAAATAGATACTAGGATGATAGTCTAATGGGTCGAGTTTTAATGTGTATTTTTTATTACGATAGTTTTATAATTTTATTTTTGAAAAAGGAAAACAAAGAAATAAAAAATATAATGTTCAAGTTTAATTATTCGAGTGAATTAAAGGATGAGGTAAGAAAAGAAGCACAATATATTAATCTATCAAATATATTAAAAATTAAGACACATAACACGATATTAAATCCGTGTACAATATTATTTTATTTTATACGAATATTCAAATTTTTTCTTGTTGAATAAGAAGAGAAATATTGATTTAAAAATGTATTATATTATATTATATATATAATACAATCGCAATTATAATAATGGAACAATAATCATAAAAAAGATAAATCGAAAAGTGAAACTAATGACAAATTCATCGATCGATCTTGAACTCGCAATATTTCATGAGAACGAAATTGCGGTGACCTCGTTATTTGACAAACGATCGTTTCTATTCCGTCGAACAATGCCGCGTATCGGAGAAGAAACGGTAACGAGCAATAGATTTCGATATAACAAGCAACATTCGTCATAGTTTACGCAGAATCGTAGCGTGGATCGTCGGTCGGTTATTTTTCTACTGGTATCACGAGTCGTTCCATGATCGGATTCGAATATTTTTCCGGGGAAAAACGACAATGAGAAGGATTGAAATTACTTGTAAGAGGGATGACTGATGTCGCGATCCTTATCCACGGCGGAAATACCGAAGAAAGACACACAACGGAAAAAGTATTGTAGATGTCCATTTCGATCTATCGATACGAATATGTATGACAAATGGCTATGACGTTTTTAATTTATTTATTCTACTTTAATTTTTAACAGGAATTGATGATTATATTTCTGTTATTTTTTTGTTTTAATCAATTTCAATCAGGATTAAATTATTCACAAGCTTATACTTAATATAGAGTATACGATAAACTTATTAAATTTATTTGATGATGTTATATATTTTATTTTTGTTTTAAAGAAGCAAAGATTATTTTGTTTTTTGTTTAGAAAACAAAAAATTAAAAAAAAAGAAAGAGTTTTTCCAATTATTAATATTATATAAATATTTTTCACAAAATTAACGTTTTAATATCATTAATTTTTCTATCATTGGATATATAAAGATCTTCAAATGTTCTCATATATCCATTTATATTAATAATATTTTCAATAAAAATAAAAATCACACATGATAAAAGATACATATACATTTACTATATTTTGATCGCACAAGAAACACGCAAAGATTCGCTAAAATTGAACTTTCTTTGATACAAGATTTTGATATAGGCTATAAGCAATCGTGAAGAATAACGTGTTACGGGTGAAGAACTCGACCGTGAAAATTGCGAGACGTAACAGAAAATTTGATCGTCCGTCTGCTCGATTTTCTTGCGTAAAGGGGACGAATTAACTTTGAGGCACCCCTATCGCGGACTCAGCCTATCGTCGACCCTTTGATTTTAAGCAATTTCCAAGGGTGACTCGCCACATTCCGATTACAATTTTATTTCCTCCCCGCTATCTTCGTTCGATCACTCTCGTCGACTAGGGGTTAACTCGTTTTATAGGATGATTCTTTTTTTTTTCTTTAGTCCATCAGACCAGTTGCAGACTTCATTTAATTTTCTAAATCACTATTTATTCCAATTTCTTTTAAATTCTCTTTCGATTCTCTTTCGTAATATTCGAATAACGCGCTCTTCTCTCATATGAGATAAAATTTGAAAAGATAACGCGATTTTTAACGCTGCTATTAAAATAATTAATAAGAGGATCGTTCTGATGTACGGTAATTTCTTTATGAATCATGATATACAGGATTACTAATCTAAATTTTATTTCAATCGTAACGATATTATCTACGTGTTTCTTGTTTCACGATTCAAATAAATAAAGGCTATTTTTGTTAGGTTTATAAGAATCTATGCACTTTTTTTTAAATAAATAATATGAACATTCAACATCAACCATTTTTATCAAAGCATCTGTAACAAGAGGGAAGAGAAAGAACATGAAAAAGTCCACGTAAATTACAAGCGCATCTCATCTCTCCTATCGGCAGATTTATATCCCCGAGTGGCTGTCAAACAAATACGCTGGACTAACGGCTGGTAAAAAGCTCGGTGCACACAGGGATATATGTGTGCACCCCCTCGGCGTGGAATAATAAAAAAAAAAAATCAAGATTTCTCACTGTGCACATACACGTTGAATTGCTCTGTTCTTCTCTACGTTCTTCTTCAAGTCATCTTTATATCGAGTAACTCTCAAATTGTTAATCAAACTACGTATTAAGCAACAAATAATTAGAAAAATTACAAGGAAGTTTTAAAGAGATCAAGTGTCGATTTTATCCGATAAAATTCGAGATAAATTTTCTTTCTTTTTTTGGCAAATACCGATATTTTTCTAAAAAGGAAAACAAAACTTTCTTGATTATCTAATAGTAGATTAGCGCGAGTTCGCCCAATAAAAGTCGCGGTTTAACACAGAAGAAAAAAGCCGGAACGCGTGCACGGTCGCTAAATCGATCGGAAACAAAATTTCTACCGTATCCGGTCCCCGCATCGCGACGTCGTCTATCCCCGCCGCGTTTCTCACGCTTCGAGATCCGTCCCGTAACAAGATCACCGTTACGAAATAATTGCATCCTGTGCGCCAGTCGCGACGAAGCCGCGGCAACCCCTTTTTCCGCGGCTCTTTGCCGCCTCGCCCGGCCCCCTCCCTCCCCGCCTCCTTTTTATTCGCTTGCGCGGCCTTTTATTCGCGTGAGCTGTCCGAAAAAAGAGGGCGAGAGCAGGGTGATTCCGGGAAGCAAGGGCAACAAGAGTGGCTGACGAGTGCGCTGCAAAGTCGTAACGCCGCCGTGCCCAACCCCCGATCTCGATCATCTGCCTCCACCGCCGTCTGTGTGACGCAGCATCCCTGCGGTTTCGAGTTACCCAACCGCCCAACACCGCACCGTCTAGCAACCCGTCTGATGATGCTCTAGCTTCCACCGAGTGAGAGTTTTTGTTTTGTCTGGCGGACTGGAATGTTTGATGCAACGTCTCCGACCAATTATATCATTATACGCGCGCCGGAGTACACGGTATGCGGTTTCATTGGCGCGTGTGCAACCGTGAATCGACGTGCACCGACGAAATATTCGACGGCCTTGTCGCAGGTTAATTGGGATCGTTTCGTTTAATGGCGATGGACACTGCTGTACACGATCGGAGTGAGATAGATAGGTATGATTCGTGTTCCAGGGAAAATAAAATTTGAAATGAACAGTGTTAATTTTTACGCTGTGTTAGACTGTGGTCGAAAATGAATGGAGAAAATTTGAAATAAGTTGAAACGAATATTGTTTAAAAGGAACAGAAGTATATTTCTATTGTTTCAGTTGCGATTCTTTAGTCTTTTTTATTTAAAAATTATACAAATTACATCAAGGATGTTGTTTCTTTTTTTATTTATAAAATATTAGAAAAAGATAATAACGCTTATTATCCAAAATTTTCAAACCAATATCCAATACACTTTCTCCCATCACTACTCATACCATTCAAGTTCCATACCCATTCCCGGAAGCCAGACATCCGGACAATCTCAAATACTCTTCCCATCCCTTCCCATCGCTTCTCCAAGCTCTCCAAATTCGCACCTGTGACGATCACAAATTTCATTCAGTCACGTTGCACTTATCTAATCAATCTTGCCACTTGATTTCAGTCTGATCGTACCATAGATCTTAATTACCGCGAAACATCGAGGAGATCTGGACACATTTGGCCAGGCGTTCATCTGTCCCGTGCTCGTTCACACGTTAAGTCCCGTTAAAAAGCGTGAGGCTCCGTTTCACCCCAACGAAAGATCCCATTATGACGACACAAGGTTTACATCAACTTGAACAGAACTTGGAAAGATATCTGCGCACTCTAAATGAAGTAGAAGAGCAACATCGAGCTAATTTTTATATTTTTGTTTTAGAATCGAAAGATATGAGATATATATATCGACTATATATCTTGTCGAATTCCTTTGCACACGCGTCGATTGTTCGACCGTGAAACTTTTGGACGCCTGTCTTGGCGCGTGCAGGTGCGTGCACATGCAGATGACGGCGTCCAGTGTGCACACGAGCGTTAATTGAAACAACAGTTAGACCCGGTGAATCATTTAATTAAGCGGATTCCGAACGAGTCGCGCGACGCCGCGTCGTCTGGCGTCATTTCGATCTAATTACCACGCCGGGGCTAAGTGGCTCCGGTGGATTCGCTGAATGCCTCGCGACGAGCGTCTTTTTAAGTGCCGACGGTTACAAGTGCTCTGTCTGCCTCCGCAGATCCCTTTCTCCCTCCTTTTCCGGTAGAAAAGCGGTAAGACGAGATACGTGGGTTGGTATATGAACGGTATGTAATTATTGGTTTTACCTGTTTGGTCTGATCCGTTCTTTTGTCTGGTTTTCTTTAGGATTGTGTAGTTAACGCGGTGTGAAAATTGGTCGAGTAAATGGGAACAGTAAGTGATCGAATTATGAGAAATAGTTTGGTAAATTTTTGTGAGGGATAGTAATTAGATATATAATAAATATGTAAATATAAGATCGTTCGTAAGAAGCAGGAATTTGTAAATCGATAAACTCATGCAAGTTTAAAAGATAAAGCAAATTAGTGATTTCTATAAAATTCTATTTTATTTTATCGTTGTAGTTTGAAGTTGAAAATGAAGAATTTAAGAATTAATAATATAGTAAATTTAAATAAATCGATGAATATTTCATTGATTTATCGAGAAAAAAAACAATCTTTCTATTTTTCAATTTCGTTTCTCAATTGTACAGTTGCGAATACAGGAGCATTAATCTCATAGGGTTCTTAACAAGTTTATATAAAACTCGATAGCGTTCGTGCTTCCTGTTTCATCGGAGAAGGGCTTGTTTCCTGTAGTTTGATCGCTCCCTTCGTGGCCTCTTCCAACCCCATTTAGAATCGTTGTCTGAAACGAACCCTCTGCCACGATAATTTGATTGCTACGCCATCCAGGCCAAACCCTAGCCCAAAATTCGTAATCGCAGCTGTGCAAGCGTTCAATTCTATTACATGTATCTATCTGCTATGAAAAAAAACCTTTGGTCAAAATATTGAATTTCGTCACGATTGTAATACAGCCACCTCGACGAATAATCATAGCAGTAAAATCATTTAAAATCACCGCACAAATCAATAATAACAAGAAAATTATCTATTAAGAAAATATAATATTAAATCGAAAAACAATAAGCCATTTTCTGCAACCGTAGAATTTTACTTCTTTTAAATTTAAACGAGAAATGTTGAGCTTTTGATTATCAATTATCGCAATACAAGAAGAAAGGTATGATCCGCTATTCGAACAAGATCGTTGGAATCGTTGGCACAGAAAGCTCTTAATATTCGTAGAGGCGACTAAACGTCATAAAGCCTGGTACGCGCTAATCATCATAATTTGCAAGGACGTCTAGCCGGTCCGTCGTTGAGGCGACGCCTCTCGTAATTCGAGTGACAACTGACGGCCGTCTACGCGTTAAACGCTCATCCCGGTGCCACGATCCAATCTCATCCGAGGAGGAACTTTTTTACGAGAACGAGAGAGGTCACGAGACGGCGGCAGCACGTCCCTCTCTCTCTCTCTCTCGTACACTTTTTCTCCGCTCTTGCTCTTTTTCCCCCCTTCGTCGCGCTCTCTTTCTCACTCTCCGCAAATTACGTAGAAACGGTGGCTTTCTTCCAGACATTTTTCTCGCTACCCCGACAGTACAAAATGAATCACCTTTCCCGCTCATGGAACAGGAATTTATACATCGCGCCTCATTTCTCTTATTTACAGATGCATTTGCGTAAATTTCCAACCCTTTCTCCTTTTCCCTGCCCCCTCGACAGTCTCTCGACGGTTTATTCGCGATCTGTTGGCTCCCCGGTAATTCTAGGGGAATCCCTCATCTTGTCGCCGTAAGGTATTCGCCGGTGAAAACGTCGACAACGCCGCGGAGAATCGTAAAAATGACGGAAAACGAAGCTGCCATTGTTTTTAACCTCTCTCTCGTGAAACGATTCGTTAATGAGATCGAAATTCATGTTTATACACGTTCCTTTTCCTCTTCCTTTTCCCTTCTACGATTCAAAAAAACAGAGATGTTTTTAAATGAGAAACAATTTGCTTAAAGCATCAAGTTTGAAGTAATACCGCACCTTAACTCGATTGCGCCATCTACCGAAGACTAGAATTTTTGCAATGGCGGTGATCTTAACTATCGCTCGACGCGAGTAGGAAAGGAGAGAGAGCTTAGCGACGCGATGTCTGCGATGAAAAAGATGAAAGAATGCACCGTGGCAGAGGAAAGGCTGGTAAAAGGGGATCCGGAGCAAAAGACGCAACTGTCATGAATGAAATGCTGCTTACCACCTATTAATATCCATCACCTCCTACAACGGGTGTCGCCAGCCTCATAACGCCACTCGACTCTCAGCAGGAACATCTTCACGCGAGATTACTCGTCGTTGCTGCATGGTCGTTCCTTCCACCGGCGTAGTTTTACGCAACCGCGAGGAACAATCTCGCCTACGTTACCTTTCTCTCCTTCTTTTTCTCTCCTCTTCTTTCCTCCCTTCCCTCTCTTCCTTTACGTCGGTACCGTTCGCACACAACGACGAGGCGAGAAAGAAGCGAAGATGTGCACGTACGAAACGAACAAGGATGAAAGGCGGAGGCGATGTCACGAAGTGTTTTATTTACCGAGCGGGAAAGCCTAGACTTTGCACTACGCCACCGGTGCACGACACCCCCGCGTGTCTTGGAACGCTTGTGTACAAACACAACGCGTCCACACGAGAATCATCCAACCGTGTCCGTGTGTTTGCTACAAAACTGCATGGTCGTCGTTGGATCGTCTAGGTATGTAATGGGAAAATACCGGGCGGTAGTGATCGTTGGGTAAACGCGACATCCAGGTCAGATCGTCTGAAGTGCATTGATATCGGTGGAATTACGTTTTATCCGTGATAATCGAAATTAGGTTTCTTATATGTAAGTTTGTCATTAGATTTTTTTTTTTTTTAGAATATTAAATACGAAGTTTTGTTGAATTTTAATTATTTTAATAGTTTTAATCAATGAAAAGAAGTTAAGAATGTTTTAAAACTGATTCTTTTTTTTTTTTTTTCAGAAAATGATATTACAATTATCTGGTTGCCGTTGTTACAATTAATTGGTAACATGTCTGATTTAATTTCTGGGAAATTATAATTTTTAAGCATTTATAAATGCAATGAGTATATGTAAGTATAGTGATATAATAAGAAATAGTTATATATTTTTGTATCTGCGAAAAGAATTGTTTCTTTTCATATGAATATTAATATAAAGAAATAATTAAATTAATCGTACCTTTACCTAATATAAAAAGAAATGAGAAGAAAGGGGAAAAAGATAAGACATGCATAAATTATTTTTAAAACTTTAAATTTCAAACATTACAATTCTATCCATGTTATAATAATTATAGTAATTACGAAATAGACAATAAATTAAATAGTTTTAATAGATGAAAGTTAAAAAGCTCTTTCTTCAAACTTTCAACGAAACTTCGTTAAAACGCATCTACTAATTGAAACATATATTTTACAGAATTTTGACGATCGAAAACAGTTCACCACGGCACAATTCGAAGTAATTATTGTAATGGCAACGGTCTGAAACACGGTGGAAAAATACCAAGGTACCGAGGAAACAATTCAGCTGGGAAGAGCCCAACGGGAGCCGTGAACATACACCTTAAAGCTTTCGGAATCTGAAAGCACCGGTTCGTTGGACTTTCTCGAGAATTTGCACGGCGGGATAAAAGAATCGTAAGGTGCAGCGCCGGAACGGTTGAAACCGCATAAAACGCAAGCCAAACAGTTCTTGTTCCTGGGACGATAAAAACGTAACTCACGCGACACACCGGGAAGGTAATAATTGTTCCTTGTATTTCTTCCGGTGGGCCAGTCCCTTTGAAATTTTCATCGCGAAATACGAGACCGTGAAAGGTAGGAACTCGCTGTCATAATGTCGAAATTATTTTTGCCGCAGAACGACCGGTTACGACCAAGTTTTTTCAAGATGCCGTATCTGCGAAACCAATCGCGCCATCTACGTCGCTCGCGGGAGTTCCCCCAATTGGCGGAGTGCAACAGAATTAACGAGTAAGTTCGTTAAATGCAACGAACGGCACAAGAATGATGACCTACTAAAAAACTCTGTTTTCTAGATTATAATCGCTATTGCGGTTACGAAGCACCTTTGGTCGAAATTGAACCACTCTTTAGCCCGATGTAAGACTCGTGACGCGTAATTGTTAATTTTTATGTCTGCTGATAATGTCTGCTCGTCTCTGGGAGAGTGCTCGAGCATTTTAACGGTGTTTTGTGTTCGTTAAAACGGACGAGGAATTTTTAATTAACACAGTTTCTGTATAAAGCTAGTCTTTTCTGGTTTTATTTCTGACAATTAACGGGTGTAAATTAAAATGTAGGTACTTTTGAAAAAATTATTTCAACACTTTGTTAGCCGTGGAATAATATTCAAACTTATTGTACAGGTGTATTAATTATTTAAGATTTAAAAAGATCGATATACTTTTTTAAGAATTTCTCAATTTTAAAAGTAAACATAGATGTTTAATTTTTCAAAAGTGTGTCTTAATTAAACGCTACAAAGTAACTACAAGGATTAATTCAAGAGTCTAATAACCAGTCTGGCCATTCTACATCGC
Organism: Apis laboriosa; assembly: GCF_014066325.1. Classification (NCBI taxonomy): domain Eukaryota; kingdom Metazoa; phylum Arthropoda; class Insecta; order Hymenoptera; family Apidae; genus Apis; species Apis laboriosa. Next base: position 126,890 of record NW_025222932.1, on the reverse strand, counting down.
ACCAACTTTTCTCCAACCAGCCAGTCATAGAACAAAATTTCTTATCATAACATGAACCATAATTTATAATAAATCTATTATTTTTATATAAAAAAAAGTCACGATATTCTTAAAATTTCAAATTAAAATTCAAATAGATACAAATTACAAGAATACAAATTGACATATTAATTGTTCCTCCAATAAAAATTTCTCAAAATTTTTACATTCTAAGATCGTTATACAAACAAAACGACATCTTTTGATTGGAATAGAATTTTACCAATTATCCATTGCTGAAAACTGATAATTTTATCACGATGGCAATATACATCAACGCAATATATACCATCGATGCAAAATCAACGTCATCGCATCTGCATAAAATCAAAATCGAAATCAGCCGAATGAAGGACAAGCTTCATTCCACGGAGTGTTGTACAGTCATCTTTCGCCCGGCGAATCTATGCGCGACTCGTTTCCCTTGATTAAAGGAATAATCCCCGGAGGGTGGAAGGAGTACACCGCGATCGTGTCCTTTAACATGGTCGCTCGAGGCCTTGCGGAACGGAAGGGAAGAGAAAAGTTTTTCGCGGAAACTGGTCGAGGGGGAGGAGGGGGATCTAGGCAGAGACGAAAGAGAATCGGAGGAAAAAGAAAGGAAAGGAACAGATAGCGAGCAGACGGGCGCGGTCGTGCCGGACGGCATTTTAATAGGTTCGCGGGGTTCGAGCGAAAAAGTTGCAAAACAAAATAAATCGGCGTCGCGACAGGTCGGGCTCTCCGCGTTCTCCTCCGCTCTTTCCCTTTTTCTCCTGTTTTCTCCTTCTTCCTCTCTGCTTTTTCCCTACCCTTCGCGCCTCCCTGCTCCCCTGCACGGGGCGCGGGTCATGCATATTCACGTGTGGCATTCGTACGCACGGAATTAAGCGGCCGGGGAATTAAAGCGCTTTTCGGCGAGAGCTAGTCCAGGAGCCTTCCATCCCTCTCCCCCCTCCCTCCACACCGTGCTCCAGGTGATTACGCGGGGATTTTTCGAGAGACGGCGTTTCTATGGCGGCGCGGTAAGTACAGCTGCGAGAGACCATGCCGCTCGCGCGTCGATTCGACTCGCATTATTCCCCGAGACAAATTGGACTCTCGCGTCCTGGACAACGCTTTTCTTTTTTTCTATTTTTCTCTCTCTTTAGTATCCCTTTTATCGCACTGACGAGACTCTCTTTTAGGAAAATTTCGTTGTACGAGGGATGATTCCAGCGGTAGTTTCTCGGTTCATGGTAAAGGATATTGTGACATTGAGACCATGTAGATTCTGATACGTTTCGATACGACGTTTGTAGGCGTCGAGCAGATTGTTGGAGAAGATTGCAACCGGGATGTAGAACGAGGGAGTGATAATTGATCGAGTACTGCGTTCTACTGGAAAATTACCGATGTTATGTGAGTCAGTCCAGGCCCATTGTACTTCAATTTTATTTATTATATTTTACGATTTCTTCGTTTAATATGAGATACTTGTTTTTACATTTTATCGTTGGATTTTTTTTCCAGGGAATTTAAAGGATGGATACTCGTTCCACGCGGATAAGTATTAAACTGTTCTCCGAGTTGGTTGAAAGAATTCTAGCACTCCTGCGCCACTTACAGACCCGGGAATAGAGATCTGCATAAATATTCATACCTAGTAAAGGCAACAACAAATGCTTTGTCGCGCGTAAAAACGACAGGAAAGACTAGATAGCGTATTCCAGGCGTTCGTGAAGTGGGAGAAAAGAAGAGTAAAAAAAAGAAAGTGAAAAGGGAGGAGGAAGCAATGGAATAAGATAGAAAAAGCAAGAAGAATCAGAATCAAAAGAGGAAGTTGGAGACAAATTGACAAATTGATCCCATGATTATGGCCGACACAATTGCTCGGGACGAATTTCACCCGTATCTTTTACCCGCTCGTTAGGAATCCCATCGACGACGATGCTTGAGCGTAGTAATTTGTCGGCAGCGTGTACACACCATCGCCACGTGATATACACGGTCTCACGCGTGCTACACCTCGATATTCGCGTGGAAAGAGCCGCGAGAAGAAGCGCGCGCGGAAGAAAAGGGTGCGGAGGAGCGAGGGGAGGAAGGAGAAATCGCCGTGAGGAAGACGAAGCGTCTGAAATAAGGCTCGAAACCTCAAACCTCCCGGAATCTCCGGCATCGTGCAACTATCACGTCTGCCAACCAACCCGTGCACCTTCCCCCGGCTCACCCTTTCGCTACCTACCCCTGCGTGTGCCACACAGTCGGCCACCCCTTTCTCCGCCGCGCCGTCGCCGCCGTCGTTTTCATCTCTCCTTTCACCCTGCCCCCTCGTCTCACCGTGCTCCTCCCCAACTTGCCCCCCTGTCTCACCCTTCCCATTCGACCGACCGCCCGTCTAGCCGCCCTTCCAACCCCTCACGCTGTGCGCCGCGCCACCCCCGATCGCGTCCCGACGAAACTCCTCGCCACTCCAGACGACAGCGGCTCTGGTAACAGAGACTCCTCGAAACGTCGAACGAGCCCCGTTACGAGAGCGTTTTCTCCTCGTGGATGCGATCGACTCGCTCTCCCCGGCACCCTGACGAAGCGTGCAAGGTCGAGCCGAGAGACCAAGAGGAGGACGAGATCGATCGGCTCGTTTCGTTCGACGATCTTGACGTGGATGGATGACGCGTTGAGAAGACACGTAATTGACCTTTTTTTTCAATCTGATTTGGAATCTATGTCGATTATTGTACATTTAGAGACACGAGGAGTGTTCTCGAAATGGGTACACCATCTTTGATATTTTCGTTTTTGAGCATAGCTCGAAAAGGGATTTCGTGAAAGGATGAATTTGTTTATGGTGCTTATGAAGAGGAAAATTATATGTAATTTTTGAGAGAAAAAGAAGGGACTGAAAAGATTTAATTGATTAATTAATTAAATGATTATAAATGACGGAGCAAAGAAGAAATATATTTATATCACCAGTTTTTGAAAGATATCTATTGATTTATAATCGGTTCAGTTCTTTAAAAAAGCTACTAATTTGTAACTAATTTGTAGCTAATAAATTAGATTGAGAATTGATTAATGTATAATAAAGAAGCATGGAAGAATCTAATTTCCAAGTCTTCCTTTCTTTCTTTCTTCGAAAGTTCTTCTATTTTACAATTCATCCCTGTCTCACAAAAGAGAGGTCCCGATTAATGAAAAGAATTTATGAAAGAAACATGTCTGAAGCGGCCACGAACGACCACATCCAAAAATAAGAATGCGCTCATTGTGATTTATAGCCTGCGTCACGCGTCAATGTTGGATGATTATGGATGGTGTTAAACGGCAGCTCCCGACGCAGCAGATGTGGTTCGAGCGGTCTACCCTGTACAGCAAGGGAGAAAGAGGAGGAGAGCCGTCTAAACCTGCGACCGTGACATTGAAACGTTACGTCGGGCATCCCCCTCACGACGGATGGACAGACAGACGAATAGATCGAAATCTGCCTTCACGGTCCTTCGTCCCTTCTCACGCGATTCTCCTTTTTCTTCGATGATTCAGAATCGGGCCTCATAAACTCCTGTTAAATATTCATCGATGATAAAAGATCCATAGGCGATGCGAAAAAAGAAAAAAAAAAAATCACGTTTGCTTCTTTTGATCGAAAACCAGTTACTAAAGTGTTATTGGAAATATGATGAAATAGTAATTATTTCTTTCCATGCTGAGGAATTATCGCGAAGAAATTAATTGTCAATTCGTGTTTCTTTTCATCGAAAACCAATTGTCAAGGAATAATTATTTTATTCTACTTTGAGGAATCATAACGAAGAGATTGATTGTCGATAGTTGGTTCTTTTCATTGGAAAACAGTTATAAAACGGACACGGAGAATAATTTATTTTATTTTATTCTAATACACGATTAAAGGATTATTTTTCTCCCGAAGATCTTTATTTCTTTCGATCGAAAAAGAATCTTCGAGTTATGGGAATGGAAATTTGTCATCGCTATTTATTATAACTGTACTTACTTCAAGTGTTAATGGTACAATGGTTCAAGATTGATGTGCGAAAGAATACAAAAGTCATTCTAATTTTGAGATTTAATTCAATTATATAGCAAATAAAATGAAAACAGAGAATAGAAGAATCAATAAGAAGAATCACATAGATTTTCAATATTTCATTACATCGAATCAATTTCTCAATATATTCAATTATATTTTCATCCAATCGTATAAAATTGTTTTATAACTCAGCCACAATCCATCATAAATTCGGCTAACGACGAGCGCAGCTCAATACGTTCATTTACCCTTCCTCAGACGCATGCAAAGTCATTACAGGGTCAATCAAAGTCCATCAACCATTCCCCCGAGAAAGAAAGGTATCGTCCAGCTCTTTCGACTTTCGAACACATCCATCCAGTCTCGACTGGAGCGCAGAACGTTTGAGGCACGGCCAGTGAAGCGTTTTGCACGGAATTCGATCTACCCAAGGCACAGTGGGACGCGTATTTATACCCACGGTAGCATGAAAGATTCAAGCGTCACACAGAATGCACGCGGTTCGCCGAAGTGGACGTCGGCTTTTCGGTGCGGCGGAACGATCAAGGTGGATACAAGAACACCGAACAGAAGTATGTATCCTTCACGACGATCGAGAGGATCGAAGCTGACGTGTGTGCAAGATCCGGCCGATACACACGTCCCGGGGCGGTTCTAACCGGACAAGATCGCGTTATATTCCATCCTGATCGCGGGAATGTTCACTTTCGTATGCGAAAAGGGGGGAGGAACAATGGCGTAAGTGGCATGCACGACCGCACAGACGGACAGACGGCCCTGCGGGAAATTGCATTGCACGCATCGGACGGGCACACGGAATTGTGTGCCTCTGTCTATCTCTTTCCATCGTCGGCCGCCTTCTCTGTCCGCTCGTCTGTCGTTCCCCGGCCGCGTGTCAGGGCCCCGATGTCCTCCTTCCTGCCCACTTACGATCGTCAACCGGCCACCTGTCCCTGCGTATCCTGCCCACCCGTCCCTGTCCGTTCCTCCTCCATCCGTTCGCCAAGCACCCGACGCTTCACGCTTCCGCGAGAGGCCGAGTGGCAACGCTTGTTCCCGGAGAACGGGTCGCAAATAGACGGCCGAATGGAATTTCCAGGGAACGAATAGGGGCCCACGACGGTGGATTGACCGAGTGGCTGTGCTCCGTTTGATGGGGATTGATTGAAAAGAGCTGTGTAAGTAGCCGGGGCAACGGTTCTTCTGTGTTTCGTCATGGGGAACAACAGAGGCATTGGATCGCCTCTGTGCGAGTTCAAGTGGCGGTGGATTGTGACGTGAAACGAGAGATACTCGAGCTACAACTTTGATTAACAAACTTCCATTGTTTGGGATATTCAGGCTAGTTGATCACGGGACAAAGATCCGGGAGATCAACAAAGAGTTTTTGCCCGTCTCAAAGAAAGGGTAAACTTGGCCAAAGAAACGCGCGTAAAGTCGACCGCTCGACCACTCGAACCGTTGTTTCGCTCGCTTCTTCTCTTGGTACGCGGCCAAGACGAGCGTGGACACCAGCTTCTCCTCCTCGTCACGTTGATACGCGAGTTTTTCTTTTTCCTCGACGTGATCCTCGATGAAGACGGCCCGATACCAGGAATCGGGACGTCTTTAACGAGGAAAAAGACATCTCCTTCTACAGCATAGGAAACGAGAAGCCGCGTAAGGCGATGGCGGGCGACGAGGCAGGGACGGACTTGCCTATAAGGAGGCAAAGAGGATGGCAGACGCCCGCTCGTCTAGACTCGCTTCGACTCGACTCGACTCAACTCTCTCAACTCTCTGCAGTCACTCGATAAAAAACAGTCCGCCGCTTTCCTGGCCGTCCGATGCATTGGCGTACAACGTTGGGGCTTTCTTTCTTTCCTTTCGCGCCACCGTTACATTTCAACCCTACTACCTACGATCGAACCCTACCACCGTCTTCTCCAATGCGGTTTCTCTTCCCGCTTCTCCAACACCAATATTACACCATTGTCATCACCTGCTGTTTACGCAGCGTACGCGTCTCTATTGGAAACAGTGAGAGAGCCATCGAAGACACGCACAGCTACGAAGAAATGAAAGAATATCTGTTCCAATTTAAATAACCAAGTATATATAAAGATATCCCCTTTCCAAGGAAAGAAAGGACACCTGACCGGAATATAAACGAATTTGATCGATAGCAATAAGGAGAGGAAGCTGCATGAATTATGGAAATACAGTGACAATTACGTCGTGCGTGCGTTTCCAGCAGTCTAATCGGAAACCGGGTTTACCCGTCCAACAGGGACTGTCAGATGGGAATCGAATTCACAAGGCGCAGACGGGCGGCAGGGGCAGCCCACGCGCCGTCCCGTCGTTGCGACATCCTTTTTTGCCTCACGCACGTAATCAGAACACGTGCGCCTGTCGGTCGTCATCGATGCAGGTGCACCGGGCGAACGGTGCGCGTTTGCGAGCGGACGCGTGTTATACACCGTGACCTTTCCCGAAAGCCCATCCCGTCCACCGATCGCGCCAGCTGCAGTCACTGTCTGGCCTCTGGTCTGGCTCGATCTGCCATCGGTGACGTCGATCGTTTCCCAGCTCTCGACGCCAATGCAGAAATTACCCCCTGCGACCCCCTGGACCGTCTGAGCGGTGTCTAGCCATCGCCCCCTACCTCGAACCGTCGGAGCCCTCGCCCCCGCTGCGCCCTACCCCTCTCTCTCTCTCACACCTCCCTTCTCTCCTCCTCTCTCTCTCTCTCTCTCCCTCTCTCTCTCTCTTCTTCCCTTCCCTTTTCCTGCTGCTCTCCCTCTTGCGCCACCGACTGCCCCACCCATCCTCCCTTACCCGTCTCCACTGCTCCTACCCCCGTTCCACGATCTCCGTCGACCTTCTCTCCCCGGTTGGCGGGGGTGCAGTCTAGCCAGCGACTATAGTCTTCGCATCGCGGAATGGTATGCCGTGTAGCGGGGCCCGGGTTGACGCAATGCATCGTACGATCACGACGGAGTATAGGGACGGCAGCCGAAAACCCATCGACGAGACGTTTGTTGTTGGATCGAGGAGGAAAATTTTCGCCTCTTCTCTCTTGCGCGGTGCGTGGTGGATGCCCTTTCTCGACTTACATCTCACTGGAGTGCGCAGTGGAAGCGGTGACGGACGATTGGCGGCCGCGCCGTTAAAACCCAGGATATCGCTCGTCGATCTTCGATATATCAAGTTCGCGCTTCCCACTTGGTAACGGATTCGGTTCCGACTTTCGTCTGACTTTGACGACGACGCAGACGGGGTGGACGGGAAGGCGAACAGCCCCCGATCTTTTCGAAGGGTGGCACCGTAGAGGGTGAGACCGTTGCAGTTTGAGTTATGGGTTAAGGGTTGTGATTACGAGGAGTCGACGACTGGATCGTGGTAAATATTGAAAGGGTAAGGGGTTGAAAGTCGAGATTGTAGTTGAATCGATAATACGATATTTTTTTTTTTAAATTTGCTATATTTAAAGAAAGGGAAAAAATGACACGACGAGATATGACGCGCCATCGTTAATGATGGCATGCACTCATTCATGGGAAGGAAAGTTGTACGAACTCGATGGAATAATATGCTATGTAACGGACCTACGCAAACCGAAGTTTGTTCAACCGAGAATCACGATGGTTCGCACGTTGTGAACTACATGGAAATACGTGTCTTACAGATGCACAAAGATAATGAGTTGCATACACAGGGTATGCGGTACAATGAAGAACACTGTGTGTTCGGGTATTCCAAATGACTAGCGTAAATAATTCTTTCTGTTGGATACGTTCGAGTGATCACGAGTGGTGAATTCCGAGGGGATCGAAGAACGCGCACAAAAAGCCTCCCTAGCACTTTCCAGACGCCCCCTCTTCCTCGCGTGACTCAAGACGATTAGGTCTGGCTTGGGAGCGCAAGAGTTTAGTCTCGGTTTGATTGGGGTAGGTCCCAAACGTATAGTCGACGACGTAATAAGCCAGCCACCACGAGGACATGCTACCAACGTGGCAAGGTCAGTGATGGGGAACCTACGTTAATTAACGTCTTGCCATTAAACCGTTTCGATAGGTCTCTCGAGATCGAACCCCGATAATCATCATAAAGCAACGATAGAACGGAGCAATGGTCAAACTCCTTTGGGAAGATCATAATTTTACACGAGGCTGACTGTTATACGTAATATCTTATGCTATTAGTGTCATCGCGTAGACGATGAGTAATTGTTTGACACAGTTGGCTAAATGTCAAACGATATTGGAAACAGTTCAACCTTGTGCTAATTCCCTTTATCGATCCATCTCATCGTTCACTTTTAATCCCTAATATAGAGGGATGATTAAAGTTCTTTGAGTTCTTAGCAGCAAGTTTCTAAATTCTTGAGAGAGAAGTGTCGAAGAGATTCCATGATGTTTTCATGGTGTTTTTTTTTATTGTTCTTATTTAACAAAATTAACACCTAATAAAAGACACAAAGAAAAATTAATAATTTTTGATAAACATAAACATAAAAATAAAATTTTTAGATCAACAGAGTATAAAATATTCGTAATAAAATAAAGTTTTGTACTTTTTTCTATATAAAATAAAATGGTTGTTGTACACAGTTACGAAAAATAGGATGAAAAATACGATGAAAATACGATGATTGTACGATTGAAGTTATATCATTTATCAAGTCACAATATTTATTCAAATAGAGTGCGATTACTGACTTGTCTGATAGAAAAAATACAAAAATAAAATAATTCTGTATTCTGTTCGTGTTTTATAACTTTCACAGAATGTAACAGAGCAAGCTTCAACGTCACTATGCTGCAATCTCGTTGAAAAAATTATTAAAAAAATAAATAAAAATTTACATCTATTGTTATAAAAATATATCATTACAAGTTATAATTTTATCAAATAAATTATTCATAATATCGAGGCTATAATATTATATTAATAAGACGATATTATTACACGATAAATGACAAAGATTATAAATCTATATCGACAAATTTTCGTATCGAGCTTTCATGATACATTACAATACCATGCCCAACCAGATGGTTGTCGTAGGTTAGTAATCGATAAACTTATTTTTCCCGCTCACGATGCAGTGACAAGAAGTCGGAATATTGCTAGCCCTATTATAGTCCCCAGCTGTACATTTCATCGTCTCGCACGAGTGGTGTTATCAAGGAAATCGTTTTGTTGCGTATGTATTTGTGGCAAAAGACCAATGGAGTGAAAGCGAAAAAGGGGGCGCACGGGTCGTTCACGAATGAACGAGTTATTGAAAAGCGCGAAAAAAAGAACGCGTGTATAGACAGAGCGCAGGAAATGCAATGAGGACGAGAAACTTTGCAACGTGTACACGAGTGTGTCGACCACAGGACGACGTCGTCTTCGAATGAAAAATGAATCGAGAACATCGTGAAACATCGTGTCTTTTATGCAATATATATATTATATATCCAACGACATACCATGTGATCTAACTTCGTTTCAAGGCCGCGTGATTTTTTTTTTCTTTTTCGATTTTTCTTGTTCTGAAAATCCTTGCACTTTGTACTTACGTGACCGCTACGGTCGTATGATATAACTTTCACGTGCACGCTGAGCGTCGCATCCATGGAAACGTGAGCATGCGTATCTATCGTAGTAGCCGTGCACGCGCGTCCCGGACGTATCGGAGCGTGAGTATGAACAAGCGGACGAAAACACGCCGTTGCCAGAAATAACCGAGTATGAGTCAACTGTAGAGTCTAAATAGGAGGTTGGCCACATTTAGAGCTCGTGTCTAGATTATACGTGATTTACACATAGAATAACCCAGAAAATCTAATTATCGAGAGAAGAGGGTTCGATCCGATACCGGGAGCGATCTTTGATCGAGAGATCGCAAAGATCTGTCATATCGAATGCGGCTTCGAGAGTAAAAGGCGTTAACTTCACGCTATCGGTATGCATCTTTTGGCGCGCGTTGCATCGATCGTTCGCGGAAACACGCCGTCTGCAGAAAGGAAAAAGTTAATAGGAATGTTTTATTCATCTGTTAATTGACAATTAAGATACATCTCGTACCACATCAAAGGTGTAAAATCAAGTAGGTGCCTTGAAGTACTCGTGCAATTTAATTTTCATCCTTATCGTTCGCTTGTTAAAACGTGCGGGTTCCTGCGATTCTCAAGGGTTACTTGATTTTGTAAAAAGCATAATAAATATGTACAAAGAAGTGTAGTATGCGAGGAATAGGAGAGAGGGAGAGAATAGTAAAGAGGGATAAAAGCTATCGTTGTCTGCACTTGTAATTCAAATTTTCTCTTCCAGGATGCAAGATGTTTCCATAGTGAAACGACACAGAGAGATCGTAATTAGCTGGTTCCGGTGTGCATGAGAATCGTTCTTAAAACCTGTGAAGAGACAAAAAAAAAGAGAGAGAGCAAGAGAGAGAGAAAAGAGGATAGAGCAAGGTGCTTATTCATCTTTGTAAAACTGTTTACGCATGAAAGTATTTTTACAAGTAGATAACGCCTCGCTTACCAAAAAAAAAAAAAAAAAAAGAAAAAAGTCATTGGTATTAAATGCTGCATGAAAACGAAACATGGATGCGAGACTGAGATTTTTCATGGACACGTTTTGATTCCGCCACTCAGAGATTAACCTATCTCTGACGTACTGCGTGAATATAAATATATATACATGGTGACGCACGACACACGCATAACCCTTACAAGCTGACCGGCACGTGTCGAGACAAGGCGGTTAGTTGAATGCAAGATAGAAAGATAGACAGAAAAGAGAGACGGAGAAGCGGAGAATAAAGGGCTGAGAGGTGGGGTTAGAATTATACGTGCCCCGAGGAAAACTCAATTCGCGGCCACTTTGACGCACCCTCCATCTGGATGGATCGTTGGACGCGTTGATACAAATCCACAAGATATATTCCTTCTTCTTCCTTCTACTCTTTACAATCAGTCTACTTCTCCTTTTCTCTCTTCCCGGCACATAGTCGTAGTAGTTTATCCTGCTTTCTATCCCATATACACCAGTGCACGTGCAGATACTCATTCGTACACACCGACAGACTCGCAGACACGTGCATGGACCGGCAACAATTCCTAACCAAAAAGCCGGAGTCACCCTCGCCTCTCCCCCTCTTACCCCTCGCACGGGAGTGTCTGGCTGCGACCGTCATCGGCGGGGCATCGAGATGTGGGGAAGTAAGAGGGGAAAACACCCGGCACAGTGGCGAGCGGCAAGAGAGGAGTGGGAACACAGACCGACAGTGGCTCAGGGGGGAGGCTACGTACTCGTGACGTTGCGTCTAGACGCCCCCTCCACCTCACCCGAAACGACGTCCACACAACGAGCGCCGAGCCAGCGCCGAGGAAACGCTCGGCTTTCTCCGCCTCTCATGTACGTAAATTGCCGAAGTGAGCGTTTCATTCCCGTGACGCTAGATGTCGTTGCTGTTGGCTGAATCAAGCCTCGCGACCGCGGGGATTTTCAAAGTGCGCGGGCTTTATTATACTTGATGTCTGATGAAGAAGCAAAGTGTTTTTATCTATCCAATTTTCGTCATTATCTCAGCAATGACTGTCGATTCGCGAAATGAAGTGTGATTCTACGTGTTTTCTACGCTATTTCGATGGAAGGACGATGATTACGTTTTATTTTTGCAATGGAATACTACGCGTCACGACAGGTAAGGTTACAATTTTTTTACCTCCATCGTATCATTGTATACATTAATGTCGAATCTTTGAATGCAACATTTAGCCTTATATCGATATCATCGGGTTAATTTTATTATTCCTATCGTGATTCATGATTCACCGCAGAGCAAACAGTGCGTACACGCGTTTATCGGGGATCAACGGTTCGCAAGTCAAGAAAGGTTAGGCGGGATTTAAGAGCGGTGTATCCTTAAGTTTGCGTTCTTACGCATGCGTTTAAATTAGGAATGGCATTTAAGGCCATTCGTGAACTTTATTATCGTTTAATCGCGACGGCGAACATACGCATACACACGCTTTTAATCACGTGCACCCGCGCATACGTATATACTCATGCAGAGAGACACGAGAGAGTAGATGTGCATCGTTGAATTTTTATGGACTGAGGGGAGCGATGCGAGACAGACGTTTCATGGCCTTGAAGATCCGCGGCCAGCGATAGGGGCACAGTTCTTTTGTGGAAAATAATTTTAGTCGTGAACCGTCGTTTCCACCAGTGAATGCGCAAGCTAATTAAATTTCTACGGATCGTATACTATGTTTGACGCGGGAAACCTGATTTCTAAATGCCCCTTTATAACTATAACATTGAATTTCATGATAGAAGTTTGAAAAGGCAGTCAACCGAGACATTACAGAGTCCATTTGCCATTAATTGTAACATTAAAAGTAAATAACGTACGATTAATCGAGCTAAGAAATTTAAAACTTGTTTCAGAATATCTCAAATTAAATAGATCAATGTTTTTTGTATACCAAATTATCAATTGATAATATTAATGAATTGACGATAGTAATAATCGGTACTGTACGAAAGTAGTTATGTACAAAATTTAAGAAAATTCAACGATTTGCAAAATTATTCTCATTCAAAAAATATTTAATAGTAGTAGTGATAACATTTCGAAAAATTGAAATATATTAAATTATAAAAATATTAATTAGAAGAAAGAATAGTCTAGAAGTTATATCCGAAATTGATCGTAAATCTAAAGCATTACATTTACATTATGCATTATATCTACATACATCAATTTTTCTCATCACTCATAAGATAATATATGGTTATACGCGAGATTGCACTTTGCATAGGAAGAGATTCATCATCTCTTAAAAAAATATGGTTATGGGGAAAAACATTTTCCACTTTTTCCACCATCTTCATTTAAAAAAAGAATTATACGTTTCGTCTCATTTTCCTCATCATTCAACATAATAAACAGTGAGGAAAAATAATAACTATGATAATAGTCAACGATATTTTAGAAAATTATATATACAAAGAAATTATAACATTCTTAGAGAATTCCTCAAGAAGATATATTTATTTTTCGTATACCTTAAACATTTCACAACTCTTAACCTTTTCATTTTAAATATGAGATTATAAAGAATATTCTTTATTACGTCTTTACGCCTCGAATTGAAAGTACATTCAGACGTATGTAACACGTGTGCAACGAAATCAAAAGAAAAAGCGAGTCGCCGACTACCGTGAAAATTATTCAACCCGTTGATTGGCGCACGTCGGTTCCTGCATTCCTTCGTTCACGTGTACGGCGAAGGCGGTCGCGCAAATAAAGAGTCGGACTCGCCTTCTGTCGGCGACAATGGCAATAACAATTGAATCCGCGGCGAGCGGTAACTGCACGTGTTTATGACGATCTCGGTTTACGCTTGTAAAGAGTGGTTGGCCTCTAAAGGCCGAGGCATCCGACCGACCCTTGCCTCCTCGCTTTGCTTTCATAAATAAGACGAGGCCGATTTCTCCGCTCTTTTCCTTTAATCCCATTTTTTATAGTCTTTATAATCATTTTTCTTTTATCTTTCCTCGTACAATTTTTATTCTTCCTTAAATTTATATCCAGTTCAAAATCAATATCAATTTTGATATTTTATTTCCAAATAAAGTGTATTAACTTCGATTTTTTCGAATATTTTCATCATTTCGACAATGAATAAAGCAGGGTTACATAACAAGATATAATTTTTTAAGACAATTGTAAAATTTGCAAAATTATTTTATAATAATATCTATTATTAGTGAAATAATGAGGAATTGTAAAGATAAGATGTATATTGTAGACTTCTTATCTTACAAAGTTTTTACAATTTCACTTGCTTTCTTATCAAATAATATCAATTAAAATTTTATTGATATTAAGTATATACATTAGTTTTTCAAATGGAATTTTCAAGTTATTTCATACGTTGGTTTCATCATTCAAATTTCGTCATTCAAAATTCGTTGCTCCATGAAAGAGAAAAAATTAGTTTCTATGGCTACTTCGCACTTCCAATTATAAAGAAATTGTTGTCATAAAAATTATATCATTCTCTCGACCATATAATTTTCGTAACAAGTACTTTCGCTCGATTCGATCGTTCAAAATCGACCCAAAATCGATTTATGAGGATTTTTGCAATTAAAGGTACGCGTAAGCGAAGGGCTGCGTTCATCGCAAACAAGAACTTACGCAAGCGAACTCGCTTGAAATGTGGGCTCCTGCAGCAAGTACGAGGGAAACTATTTAAAGGTCACGCATATATTTCGCGGCGGCGGTGCAGCTGCACGAGCCGACCACGTAAAAATATGCGAGCGTTTGCTCACGCGCCTGTTTCGCGCCATCGAAACGTTCCAGTTCGTGTGTATTGTCTCTGTCGTCGTTGTTTGTACCTGTACTAGCCCAATTGGTGTACAAACTGTATCTATTCGATTATGCAAAATTTCTTCTTTCACGACTTTATAGGGAATAACCTATAAAGAGTTATCGTTTGATGTATGTATATAGCGTGTTATCATTTATTAATACAAGTTAAAAATTGTAGCATGATCGAAGAATTATTTTTTCAAAATTTCGTCAAGATATTTTCTCAATATATTTCTTCAATTTTCAATTTTTTATTATAAATATTAGAATCGTTATAATTTTTTTTTTGCATTAGGATTCAGCGGCATTTATATTCAGCTCTTTTCAATATTTTTTTTTTTCAGACTTTGTGATCGTTTGTTGGAAGATACATGTTTTGAAATAATCTTAGTACAGAGATCTTCGTTTGAAATTTTCATTCAACTTTTTCGATTCATATCCTTCATTGCTATATTCGAATTCCTATTTTCTATTGTATGGAAAATTATAGAAATTGCAATACAATAGAATTTCATTTAGATATTAGAATAAAATTATATAATTAGTATGTTTAATAATTGAACTTTTCCGCATATCTAAATTTCTATTATTCTAACGAAATTATTTTTAAATAGAATTCTATTGTATTCATTTTTAAATTCTCTTTCTATTAACTATAGCAGGATTTTCCAAATTATTTCGAATCGCAATTCCCTTTATAATCTGCAAGAAATTATCTCATATTTGTAAGAAAAAATTTTAATTATAATCAATAGAATATTTTAAGGAATAACTTTTTATAAAAATAATTTATGAAAATTAAGAAAGGAAAGCAAAAATACGAGGAGCATTAACGGGTCGAGAGAGTCTATGATTGACTGACAGGAAAGCCTAAGGAATATTCTAAACTCCACGCTGGGTGTTCCGTCTCTTTTTGGGTTTTCTTCGTTGTTAGGGGTTCCAATTTTATATGGCATGGAAGTTCTTTGATTGTTTCTCATATTCGTTGTCTTTTTTTATTCCCCAATTTTAGAGAGTAGGGTTTTATCTCCGAGGGGGGTCCTTGAAAATTATTCTTCTCCTTCCGTACTTTCTTTTTTTTTTTGGATTTTCTCTTATTTCTTAATTTCTTTTATGTGTTTTTCTTTTTTTTTTTGTATTTTTGCATTTTCCACAAAGGGCAGTGGTTTTACCACGAGACAATATTTTTGGTGTTCTCACACCTTTCCATTCTTCGATCTTTGTTCGTCGTCATTTTCGTACGTAATTTATGGTCTTACGTATGGACACTACTACTAAAGTTTAAATCAAATCCGTTTTCGTTTCTTCGTAATTCCAACTTCTTCTGTAATGTTTAAATTGCGGGTATTTTTCGTTGACGCCGCTTTATTGACCTTAGTCGAGAGAGTTGTAGACACACCTCCATCCGTGGATAAGTTTCCAGCTGCTGGACTTGAAGGAAAAACCAAGGGAGACCAACGGGGATTCGAACCCTAAGACTTCTTGTCAGAAAGCCAAGACCCTATACCCTAAGCCACAATGCCCCTCCTGATTTCCTTATTGTTATTGTACCTATTTAACTGACATAGAATCCTCGTACCACCATTCCATAACTCTTGAACTCGGCGAATACCGACTCGTACAGATATTCCTCTACAGACATTTCACAAACTATTTTTCCGTTTTCTAAAGTATCAAATTCTATAAACAATTGTATTTTTCTATAAATTGTACTTTTCTATAAATTTTTATCATAATTATTTTCACAATATATTAAATAATCAAAATTGCAGAATCGATTTTCTTCTAGCAAATCTCTGCTCGAAATATCAAGTACGTGAAAATTATGAAACGATTACCGAAGATACTTTTATTTATTTCATTCGTCTTTTCGTTACATCATTATACATACGAGGTACGAGGTAAACACTCGATGTTCAGGTGAGGTACACAATACACAGTAACACATCGCTTGGATATGTCAACAGTCGCGAACTCATAGATTGGAAATCCGAGTCCAAGAGAACGTATATATTATATAATTTTTCTTAATTATCATATGTATCAAGTACATATTATATATATTAGATATAAAGTTAAAATTCTTGATATAATAAATTCAGATTGCTTGAATTTTACTGTGCGTTTAGTTTAAGTAACGTAGAAAATTAATAATAGTTATCTATATCGCGAACAAATATACACCTCGCTCGGCCAAATGAATCTTCCCTCTTTGTGGCTCATCTTATGACGTCCATCTTTTCGAGGAAAAGAACGCAGGAAGGATGCGAAGATTCCACGGTTTAAGGAGAACAGGAAAGTGTGTGGATTAAACGAAGAGACACGTATATAATACACGTACATGTGTATACGAAGAGGCAGAAGAGAGAGAATTGTCTCGACGAGTTTCTCTTAAGTTGTACAAACACGGTGATACTTGTCGGTGATTATGGTGTGGTTGTTTTGATGATTTTGAGCAAACATGCCGTCGAGGAATTTACCGTCTTAGGGGGTTGAGCAGCTAATCGGTGTGCAAAGATACGGAAAACGAGCTGGTAAAGAGGAGGGAACGAGGACTCGCTGCGTGTAGAGGAGAACGTTTGCGAAGGAGGGAACCATCAAATTCGTCCTTTTTTGATTAATTTTAGTCACCGACCGACAGCCACGTTTCTAAAATCGTCCCCATTCTTAGCTTTCCGTGTGTATAATGCACGCGACACAGCATCCTCTTAACTCCGTTTCGTGGCCTCTTGGAACGGGTACGAAAACAGTGTTCTCTATTGTTCGAAGGGACGATGGATAATTATAGTATGTTCAATAAACCGAGACAAGGCGGATAAACAAAATATTTACATGTTAAACAGATGGCAGATATAAGAAACTTTCTTGATCGGTAAAAATATATGGAAACGGGCCGGAGTGTGAGTGTTAATGTTTAATTTTTATTTTTTGTTTCTGTTTCTTTTATATCGTGCTTTGTTATTTACGTTTATCATTTATATTTAGATATATTAAAATAATTATTTCAAATTTATTTAACAAATGAATTGTTAAAATTTATTTTTAGACTCAAATCATTACGTTATTTGATTGGTAATAAATAATTTTACAGTAATGAATTAATTAATCTTTAGAAAGATAGGTTATTCCATTTCATGTGTCTTGAAATAAATTTGGACATTATAATTATATAATAAAATGAAATATTCATGAAAAACAAGAATTAGTTTAAAAAGTATAAATATTTTCAATTTAATAATCACATTTCCAGAACTTATATAAACATCTCTTTTTATAATAATACATCTTTTTTACTCGTAGTGTGTAAAAAAAAGACCGTTCGAAATACGGAAAATAAACACAGTTGCTCAGTATAGTAGTACACAATGATAGAATAAAAGAAAATATTCAGGATTTAAAATAGATATTTTGATAATCCATATTTTTTTTCAAATCTCAACTTACTTCTTTAACACAGATAATATTTTCTTTAACGCATTAACTTTCGAAAAGATCTTTTGCATTCGACAATTGCAAAAGAAAAATTATTCCAAATTAACTATCGCCTATCCTAAATCTCTAATTACCCATTTAAACGTGCGCGGCAAATGGGTCTCCTGACTATACTAGTACTAGCTACATTCACGATCCCAAGATGTTTTTCTTTCGCGGTCCACGGAGATTTCCAGCTCTAGGCCTGAGATGCTTATTATCCCTTGCGAACCAGTCATAATAGAGGCACAAAGAAGGGGACAGTGAAACGTGCCCGCTGATTATGACACGAGAAAGGAAAAAAAGTGTAACCAGATGGTTTTTGTTTAGTCTGGAATCGGTGGCCTGCTAACGGAGGCCTTCTAGTTCCTCTCCGGGGAGAAACGCAGCGGGTGCGATAACTTCGTCGAGGGCGCGACTCGAGTCAAAGTTCATTAAAACCTCCCACGAGGGAGATCGGGATCTTTAATTCTTGGAATCCTCCTTTACTTTCGTTACGATGAGAACTATTTCTGCTCGTAATATCCGAAGTTCAAGAGTCTTCGTTCTCGGTCTATATTCTCTCATTCCCCGATTGTAATAAATAATATTCTCTATTGCATTTGTAGCACAATGTATTATTATGTTAAAGGAATTACAATGTTAAAGAATATTTATTTAATTGGATTAGGATGACAGGGAGACTTTAATTGTAATATCTACTTGTATCTAATTATTGAATTTTGAAGTATTATATCTATATAGAGTCACAAAAGTCTTTACACAAAAAATAATTTTAGGCTCGATGCATAATGTTCTATGTTAAGAAGAATGAGAGTAACTTTTCATCGTTACTTTAAATGTTAAAAAATTTCGTTACATGACATTATATAACAGATATAGGAAAATTTTTACGTTTCCCTTTTTATTTTAATCTTTCTTCAAACTTGTAGGGAAACCGATCAATCTTTATCATTAAAAAGGAAAGCATATCGTGACGATATCGAAGATAATACGAAAGGATACGATAATAAAATAATATCAAATTGATCTGCACTCAAAAAGATTTGTCTTCTGTTCGTTTGTCTGTCTCGCGCGCGAAAAGAGCGATGCTGAAGAGGATAAGAAGAAGGAAGGAAAGCTATAGAGAGCATAAGAGTAGCGCTCTGGAAAGGATCGCCGTGAGCAAAATCTGCTTCTCGTTCTCCTCCTACGAGCATAATGCCCCGGCGGGGAATTAAGCAACGAGACGATCGCCAGTCATGAATATACAAAAGCGACCGGGCTGCGTTGGTCTTGGCATAAAACACGATTAAAATTAACTCGACAATAACCAGCCCGCATTAACAATTTATATTTCGTTGTTGGCCGGCCGCGGGCCGTGCCACTTGAACGCGCTCCGATTTGCATTGTGCGTTTTCCAGGAACCCCGTCTTGCGGCGCAACAATTGCAAAAGCTGCACGAAAACATATTGTTCTACGAATAATCGAATCGTACGAGCTGGTTTCATTTTTTTTTTTTTTCAATACCGTGTTTCTGTTTCGAGAACTCGTCGTCCGATGAATATTCGCTATATTGGACATTTTTGGGATAAATTTCGTCTCGCATTAATTAATATTGTGAAATTTTGAATTATCTAGATGGCGATACGTATATCTCGATCATAATGGAACAATTTTGGATAGGGTGGAACTAGTTTACCTCGTATGCGCACTAGAGAAAGCAATATCAATTATAACGTGACGTATAAATTACAATAAAAAGAAGCAAAAGAAATTACAATTATTCTAAGTCTGATCCGGACGAGTCATATTCCACTTCGAGCCTCGCGTTTAAATCTCAACAATGTGCATATTTAGAAATAAACTCGATTCAATGGCTTATAATTCAACCGCCCTAAAAGCAATTCGTAATAAAATCCATAACTCGCGACATGCGGCTTGTAATTATCATGACAAACGACCATTTTATAGCAAAGCTTGAGTTAACAATTTCTACGGGCCGCCTACAGGATTCTTTATGACGGGCAGTCGGTAAGGGTGTTAACTGCACGTCTTGCGAATCGAAAGAGTGTCCGTATCTCTCCTATGTCTGATCGGAAACGGTCGTGGATGGGAGAAAGAGAGGGATCGAATGATCGAGACAGAGAGGGAGGGATCGTACAGTAACAACGTCTTTGTCAGCCGTTCGAGCATTCTTCGTGAGCCCGACAATTACATTCCACGCATCGCTTTGAGCTGTGCCCAGCCCGCCGCCGTATTCTGCCCGGCCACACATCGACACGATTTGCTCCTGGAAAATTTCAATACGCTTTACAAGGTGGCGGACAGTCGCTACCGAGATCAAAGGGATCGTGGACGTATTTCGCGTTTCGCTCGTATCACGCCGCTGTCAGGGAATTTGCCCTTCGCTCGCCTTTGATTCCACAAAAGAAATTTCGTGCTGGGCTTGTTGTCGACGGCGACGCTTCTGCTTATACAATCTCCTCTTTCTCCCTCTCTCTTTCAGGGAGAGGGAAAATTGGCGAAACGCGATGGAATTACGCGTCCACCCCGACCGTCACTCGGAATCGTTTCTTCGCCGATGTGACGTCTCATTTCGTTTGAGAATTAGAGGAGATCACGTTGGAAATTTACAGGAAATGTTCTTTGTGTGAATCTTTATACCATGTTTATTACTGCTCTATAATTTTTACCATTTTATAACTTTACGTTAAAACAAAATAATTAATTGATTTGAGACATCTTTTAATGGAAATGCTATCGATATGTTTTTTTTTTTTTTTTTAAATCATTTAAAACTTTCTTCCTTTTTGAATCAAATTAATAAAATTGAATTACTTTTACAATCCCGTAATTCGTTAAGAATAAATATGTATGCCATCGATTATACGATTATCATTACAGATAATCAAACGAAAGCAATTGCACCCCAAGACCCGCGCATTATACAATCAACCCAATCCTAATCATCCTCATTCTTCTTAATGAACTCCGCATGAAGCCACTTTTCGATCTTCTCATACCGTAACCAAACTAATCACGTCTAAGAATTTCCTTGTGCACATTTACTTTCGAAAGATCACATGTTTCCACGAGAATATCTAATCTCTCACGAGAATTCTCGACAAGTCTCGAGAAATCGGCCTGACCAACCGCATGTGCACTCGTCGACCGGACTACGTGATAACAACACGAGGTCATTGCACCATTGTTTACATGTATAATGTTATTGTTGCTGTATCTCTCGCATGTCCGTCCGCTGTAATGGAACAATAATGTGTTTATTCGTCTCGAACACGTGGACAATCCACAGTTACACGTCTGTCGCGCGATCGGCATCGAATCAATGCGCAAAGATTCAATGTCACATAATTTTTACCCAAAGTGGGAAAATATATTGTTATTCAACGGGGATTATCGTGATGGTTTGAATTCTGTGAAGAGAAAGAAAGATGATTCAGCCTCGTCACGCTATTTATCTCCTCGTAAACGTATGTAACGAGCACAAAGGGTATTAAGCAACGGTTGTGAATCGTCGAGCATTTTTCCACGAGATTTCTTCTTTTTTTTTTTTTTTTTTTCTTTTTCTTCCTCGTCGAATCGTCATCGATGTCTGGCTTGAATAAAGATAAATCGTCAATCATAATGCTTTTTATTTTGCATTATTCTTCGAATAACGGGTCTTCCGATCGAACGATACTGGCGAGATGTTTGGGGATAATGGCACGTAGCTAAAGTTCGAGTTAGACAGTTTAAAATAGTTGGAGCCATGGTGTGCTTAGGCGACTTTATCGCCTGATGAATTATAGAAAGCTGCGAGAGCTTTCACAGTACATAGTGCAAATTTTATTCACCCGTATCGGTGAAATATGCGATTTGAAATTCGAATGGGTTTGTTATTTAATTTCTTTGCAGACGCAATATCATTCGCAATGAGATACGGACGAAATATCTCGTGTGCTTAATCTTCAATATTTACGATCGGATTTTGTTTCATTTCGTTTCTTGTTTCGGTAATTTTTAAATTATAAAAGTTTCGAATTGTAACACGTTACGTTCCTTCGTATTTTCAACAATAATATATATAATTCTCCATATTTCGAAGTAAATATTTTCTCCTTTATATCAATCGTGACGTATATCGTGTGATATTTCATTTTTATGAAGCTAATATCGAATATATCTTATGAAATATATCTATATCTGCGTTAATACGTAAAAAGGCTTCAAAAATTTTCGTAATCCTTTTAACGAATGTATTCATAAAAGTCTGGAAATTCGAGTGCAAAGGTTTAATCCTCGCCACATAGGAAAAATCGCATACGAAACGCCGTCTAAAATCGTTTCAACGTTTAATTCAATTCAACTTTCAATCGTGTAATCCATTCCCACCGTGTCATATTAATAGTGCAACAACATCGCATCGCGAGAGTTGTACCACCCACTCGTTTCCGGAATTACACCGCGGAAGTGTTAATTATCATTCAAACGGGCGGCGAATTCATTCGAACGATTATGCTCCCCCGTAAAATTCGCGTAACGCCGACCCATTTCCGCAAGAAACCACGATTTTCGAGCGAAAATTATGCGCCGTATTATTTGCGTTATTCAGGTGGCACAAATAAATACGTCGCCCATTTAGCAGGGCGAACGATGGTTGTCGTGCAAATAAACGCCTCTATTATTAGTATTCTAACATCATGTCTCTGATTCGAAGCGTCAAATGGCTTGCGAACGGAGCGAGTGAACGATATCTCGCGGCGACCGCCGCTTTTTCGTGTAATGCTTCGTTTCTTTCTATTTTTCTTTGCCCCCTCCCCTCTCCTCTCCTTTTTATATTTCGCTCGTTGATTCAGCCGGGAGTCTCTTCTTCCCCGGCCGCTTTCTTCGCGCCCTTTTTTCGTTTCCTCCACCCTCGGTTTTTTTTTACACATTCACTCGTTGGTTCGAGCCTCTCCAGAGGGAGAGAGAGAAGGATAGATGTATAGGGTGTCCCAGGACGGATGATATAAACGGACAGGGGATGATTCCGATATGCAGAATATATGATTCCAAAAAATATGTCGGAATAAAGGTTTTTGGTTTGGGACTACCCTTTCGAGAAGATTGAGAATGGTGATATCACAAACTGGAAGAACATTTCACACGTTTTTCTTATTTTTCTCACAAATAATAATTAATATTTTTGCTTATTTCAGCACGCAAGGTAATAGCCTTCTGCCATCCAGATACGAAGAATTATCAAACAAATCCATTTGTATCAGGATAAACAAAAATACCATTCTTCCCTTTTTTGCATCGGTTGTCCTGGGACACCGTGTACAGAGAAAGAGAGAAATAGAAGGCGAGAAAGAAAAAAGAGAAAGAACGGTTAAGAGATTTTGGACGAGTGCATCGGGGAAGGTGTGAGTAGAAAGGGGTAGAGAATGAGACGAGGAGAGGGGTTGCTACGACATTGGTCGCAACCTGTCTGCTCATAGTCTGAGAGAGAGTCTGTGGTGGTGGTGGTGACGGTGGCGCGCAACGGGGGGTGACCAGAGGGTGGAGAGAGGCGGTGTGGAAGTCGGGGGACTCCCGTCTAGACTAACCCCCGATTCACCCCCAAGCAGACAAGCCAACCAAACTGTTCGAGTGAACTGCTCCGCTCCTACTGCTCCCGTACACCCCCTTAAAAAGTTAAAATACTCTGTCCTCACGCCTCCTCCGCCCGACCTATCCCTCTGTCCCCAACCTCTCCCTCTGCACCCACACCATCCGCGACCCCCCTCCCTCCCTCACCACCTCCCTAACTCTCGACTCCTCCAGATTTTATTATTACCATTTCTAGTAGCCACCTTCTTTCCTTCCCGTCTCCACGCCTTTCTTTTATTCTCCTCGCTGCTTCTTCGCCCCCTCTCACCCCTTTCCAACTATTCCATCCTCCCTGTGTCGCCTCGTCTTCAGTAACAGGGGGAAGGGGAGTCGCAGTAGCGGCGGTCGTTTAAATTGTTTCCGTAGGAAATACACCGCATCTGCTCGCTATCTGCCACCCCCTTTATCCCCTAACGCCATCGGGGAATCTCCCATTCATCGCGTGCGCCGATACGAGGGGAGGAAAGATTTCGCGACTAGAAAACTGCTCGACTCCTCGACGCTTCGTGAAGCGCAGCAATCGTGAACGTGTTTCGACGCGTAGGAGAGGGGAGGGGAGGGGATGGTCCACGAAAGGGAGGAGAGGTAATTGCACGCTTGTCAAACCGAGATATCCCTCCCTCCCCCCGGGATCATCGAGATGATTAATCGACGAAGGGACGATCGAGCCGTTGTCCATTGGCGCGGCCACGCTCGTTGACGGTCGACAATCGAGTTACACGCGAGCATCATCGAGATGGAATCGCGATCCCCCGATGGACGTGTATAAGAGGGGGAGAGGGGGAGAAGGACGACGTATATCTACCTGGAATAGTCGGCGAAGGACGACGATGGAATCGGTGGATCGTGCTCGTTTAAAGACTGCTTGCCCACTTTTGTACTTGGCCGCGCGTTGTGGTGATCGTGTGTGTGTAGCTCTGTAGGAAGGGGTAAGGGAAGAAGAGAGGAGGGTCGGTCGGCTGCGTGCAGCCATGGAGCGGAGACCGCGGCGTTGCATTTAAACGACGATAAGTCTCGAAGCTTTGAAGACACCGGTCGGATGGGATATAAGAGGGGCAAGGGGGGGGTTCAACGACCCGTTGACAGCCAGACAGGCGGACGCAGGCCAGACCAGTGTGCATCACCCCGGCCGAACGAGAGAAAAAGAAGGACAGCGGAACCACTGATGGTAGGAGGAAAACGGGGGAGAGGGAGGGAGGGAGGGAGGGAGAACGAGTATATCGCCGTTATTATCGCCATCGACTTTTATCGCCAGACGATAACTCTCGACTCCTGGCGGTTACCTAGCTGCTCTGACGATGCTTTTTTCTCATTCTCCTTTTTCTTCTTCTCTCTGCTGCGCGCTTCCCAACGCGCCCTACCCCTTTCCTTCTCCCTTCTTCTTCGCCTCTCCACCCTGTGTCCTCTCCTCATCCGTGGTTAACGCGGGAGAACGATCCGACTGGTCCAGCAGCGGCAAATGCCCTTTGACGGCTTATCGCTCTCTCCTCCTTCCTCCCCCTTCTGCGATAATCGCGTAATTCTTTTCCATTTTTCTTTCTTTCTTTCCTTTCTTCCTCTTTTCGTTTCGTTCATCCTCTTTTTCTCAACTTTTTCGTTATCTCGACCCCCCTTGATCCCGCGATTTCTCTTTTGCTTCGTAAAAATCGTCTTGGGTCCAATCACTTTTGATCAAAGAGTATATATATATATATTTGAAAGGAGAAAGTAATTCCGAATTGAAATGGAATTCCGTATCTCTCTTAAGATCGATTATAAATTGCAATATTATATTGTATTAACTCAGATAGAAGATCATTTTATTAATGTACGATTATAATTTTCAGTTGAAAACTTGCATCGCGTTAATCTACACAAATCTACACATCGATATGATTGCAAGATAATAAAAGTTCGAAGGATCGTTATAAAAATATCAAAAGATATTAAAAATCTTGAAAGAATTGTCCATTTCCACTTCTAATAAAATTAACCTGTTTTCAGGAGAGGGAGTAGACTAGTTACTAGAGTAGCATAAATCCAATAATAAAACTCGATCATTTAATTATCGATCGATCGACAATCGCCAGGATTAATGTGATTTGAACGCGTTTGAGACGGGATCTGGATGTCTTCGTCCGGTGATCTGTCGGCAGAATGCGGAATTTTGCAATCAGCAGGAAGAATTGTACGGAAGGGGAGGGCATGTGTGACGGGCAGGCGACGGCGTTGAACCGATAAAGATGAAGGATGAAGCCCTTTCCGAGCGATTTGATCGGATTCCGTGTTTGATCGCCGATAATCCAATTTGCCCTCGACGCCCGGCGAGCTTTCGTATACGATACGAGAGGGGGGCATGTATTTTTCAACGAGCGTGCACCGTCTGCTTCGTACAGTTGAATAGATGCCCCCTGTCAGACGTGGAGCCGTTCAATTTTCTGGAATCATGCATATATATCCCGTCGCGTCGCGGAGACAGCCGCCTAGATCGAGGGAGGAAAAAGGTATTCTTGCATCGTGAAACGGTTTTTTTTCCCCTCCTCCTGGGTCAAAAGGGAAATCGACGAGTCGCCTCTCTTCGGGGTGCACGATGGTATCGAACGTTTTCTGGATCCGATCGCAAGCTTCTTCGTAGGATGTCTCGATTTCATCTTGGCCCCCGTACTTGATAAAGAAGAAACATAGCACATATGTAAGTAGGTTATAAAATCGTTTGAATTATTGGGATTTGCATTTGAGTTATACCTGGTATTTGAACGGAGGGATTGAAATTAGCCAATCTTAGTTAAAGTTATTCTTATCTAACAAAAAATAATTTTCTAAATATTCTAAAAAAGTCTTCAAATTTAATTAAATCGCCGTTTGTAGTAACTTTGTTACTATGAAATTACAGAAAATTGCATTTCTAATTATAATAAATTCTAATTATTGATATTACGACATCGATATTGCAAGAAAAATCGGTAACGATCGAACGATTCAGAGACTGTAATTCGTGTAGCGAACTCGTAAAGAGGATCATTCAACAGGTGTACCGGTGATGCGCGAGAAATTGTGGAAAGGAAAAAGCGGTGGTCGCGCGATGAGTACAAAGAGTGACGCGTTATTTGTCCGCGCGAAGTCGCGACGCTTCGAAAGAGCTCGCTGCAAATATTTCAGTTATTAACAGATAACAACGAATACGAGACGAGAAAAGAAAGAAACGAACGTGAAAAGTCAATGAAATGTTTGTTCGATACCAGAAATTGCATCGGTGTCTTTTTAACTATGTATTTTTTTACTATCTTTTGCAAATATTCGTGTCAAGATATGTACATTTGGTCAAAACTTTAAAATCAATTTTCTAATTTTAATTATGTTAAATTTTTGATTTATTTCGTTATTAATTTGAGAACAATGGTACGAGTATTAATAATGATTTTAGTTTATGAATGGATCGTAGATATCGGAATAATTAATAAATATGTTAATAAATATGTTAATTTGTTTGATAATGCAATATATTATATCCAAAGAATATATTATTTATGAGATATTTGTGCGAATGTTAATGTTCTTTTAATTTTGATGCAGTATAACTCTCAAATCCATCGATCTATGGATTCTATTGCCTACATCATTTCTAAAACACATCACCTCATCTGCCCTGCATCAGTGACACGTTCTCTTCTAAAAGAGAAAATTGTGCAATTTAATTTTAATTCGTTTTGAATATTATTAGAAGATACGTAAGAAGAGATGAAGAAAAGAAGCGTAGCTAAAACAAATCATCGTACATAATCCATCTACGTATAATCTATCCGCGCGTGATATATGTACAATTAATCGAAAAGAACGAAATTCAAGCTTTTTCGAGCAGATATGGAACACGTGGCACGATACGCCCGATTCCAAAGGCCGATCGTTCGATGCCGGTCGCGTATAAATTTCATCCGGCCGTTTAATTGAATATTTAAGCGAGAGGCCCCGGCTGATTTCGCATAATCGACAAGTTCATTGACTTCGAAAGAACAACTTCGAGAGGCAGTATACACGCGTCTGGGTTCGTCGCCAACTGTATATTCCCTTTCGCGGTCTCGTCGTTAGACCGATCACTCGATCGCTCTTTTCAGCTCCCCCTTTTCCAGTTTTGGCCGCCCTCTCCTCCTTCGTTTTTCTTTTTTTGGCCAGTGTCGCTTGGTAACTCGGCAGCATCACCAGCCACCCTGCCCAGCGTATTCGTATACAAGGCCTGTCCTCATGTTCCACGCATGAAGTACGAAGCGATACGACGTTGTGCGTGACGTTTGCGATCAGTGGTTCGGGAACGGCAGGTGTAACTGTAAAAAACAGCCGCAAAAATTCAGGCTGCTCGAAAGAGAGAAGCCCTTGCCCGGAGCCTCCACTTTCTCATCCAGTTTCACCGTCCTCTCTGCCTCTCTTTCTTACTCCCTTTCCCCTTTGACCATCCCTTCTACGCCCTTGGCTGCCTTCTGGTATTTGATGGAATAATAACAGGACGAGCGGGGAAGGTTCGTGATGGGCCAGGGCCTCGTTTCCAATGCGGTATGACGCGGTCGAACCACTGCACCGCTGGATAAACGACAGGTTGGACAGGAGGAAAAAGAAACTTCGAAAGAGTAGGATCGAGGTCCTCTCTGGTCTCCCGTACAAATTTTGGAATTATTTCGTGGAAAGTTTTGAGAATTGAGTTAACTTTCCACTTTCGAATGATTTCTTGAAACGTAGAAAGTTCGAGGAATCGAATCTCACAAGTATTTAATTCGTAAGGGATATTATTCTTAAACTTGGTGGAAAGCAGTATTTTATATTTTATCCCGGATATATTCCGCAATAGCTTTCGACGATTCTCTCCGATTTCCAAAATCACGACACCACATGACACGTAAATGCATTACGTTGAATTTAGAACCGTTCCGACTTGCGTGAATTCTTTTTCATCGAACCAACCACGAGGAATGTTCTGCTCCATCAATCAGCCTCGTTCCTAGCCCGACTGTGTCTCGTACATTGTCCAGAGAAACCCACCACTCCGTGGCTATCCACGCTCTTGCGATCGTGTTTCTACAAAACGCGCCGTCTTGTCTGAGAACGCAGGGCCGGTGCAGCCTTGATCGTCGCGCGCGAGAGGAATACGCTTAAAGATCCTTCTCCACCTGGACGAGCGTCCAGAACATTAATTCTGTAAGAATGTTGAGAAACATTCAAAGGATATATAAGCCTAGAACGCATGCATGTAGGTAGACTCTTCGTGGAGAGTGGAAATTGAGTTCATCGTGAATGGAGAAATGTTTGATGTCTGTGTGCGATTGATGAATTAGTTGATTATTCATTGCACGATGGAGATGAGTGGATTCGTTGATCCATTTGAAATCGTGGTCTATGAGATATTTCTCAAGAATTAATATGTTTTAATTATCATAGTTAAAATAGAATTTTAGATTAATTTTAGAGTAATTTTAATTTTTGTGTGGTGGTTTATTTCTGCAATTTTTTATATTTTTGATGATATCAATTATTTTTTTTTTTTTGGAATACAAATGATCTCGTCGTGAAATTTTTCGTTAAGAATTATTTCCAAGAGTGAGATGAAAAAGTAGGGTTATATCTTTTATAATCTTTTAAAATCTCTTTCCCTCAGAAAAACATGCAGACATTCCCAAGATACATACGGTCACGTCCAGAACGTTGGGTGGTCATGCACACTTCTTGCACCCTAATCTCAAACGACTCATCCTTCCATGCATGTCTAACATTCGATACTCATTGCCAGTCATTTGCTATAAACATTCATACCATGCGTTACTATCCTCTACGATTACTCTAAGACTTGGTAATTCAAATAGAGTACGGTATTATGGCGTAAATTTTATAGCCTTTTGAACAATTGTTAAAAGGTTTCTTGAATGGCGATCGAAAGGATAGATTTTTCATTGCTTTAAATCTTGCATTTATACAAAAACAAAATAAATATTTGCAACATTTTAATAATTTCAAATTAAAATATTCGAACGAAAGAAGAAAATCGTCTCTATCACGAGTCCTTCGTTTCTATCTAAAGATATTTTAATTAAATTTCCTAAGCAATGGAAAATGAAAATCAACTGAATTTCCCTCGCTCTCGCATTATTCGCTTTATTAAATATCATTTCTCTCTCTGATTTCTTTCCTCCCTCAAAAGAAGTACAAGAGAAGCGAAATGGAAAGAAGCGAGGAGTAAAAAAGAGGGGGAAAAAGTGAGCAAAGAAGGCGAAAAATAAGAAGAGAAGGGAGAAGAAAGAAAGGAAGAATAAGAAAAAAGGAAAAGAGAAAAATGCAAGGAGCAAAGGGGTCAGGCAACGCAAGAAAAGAGACGAGAGAGCAGGCTCGAAGAAAAGAGAAGAAGAGGGAGAGAGGAGGCAGAGCAACGGGCTTGGAAAATGAGAGACGAGACATGCCGGTGAATGGCAATGGCCTGGAGTGTACCAGAAGAGTGAACCAGAAGAAGGAGAAAACCAGAGAGGGGAGGGAGAGGTGAGGAAGAGAGAAAGGGAAAGAGAGTGAGAGAAAGAGAAGGAAAGAGAGCAGGCCTGTGCAGCAGGCCATCACAATATGTTCTGGTTGCTTCGGTCTGTCCGTTCGTTCCTGTGCACGTCCGTACGTCTGTCCGTTGTCTGCCCTGGCACTCCAACCGAGTGCATAGCCGTCTGGCCCCGGTGGAGGGTCTCTGACCGATTATCACTTGGTCTTTATACTCTTTGAGGTTCTTTTAAACGTCTCTCCGTTCTTCTACTCCACCTCCTTTTACTACGTCCGTTCCTTCTCATCGCGCCTCGCATCTCCGCGGTCTTTCTACCTCCCCTGCCTCCACCACCCTTTTCTTCTTCTCCTCCTTCTTTGTCCTCATTTTTTTTTTTTTCCTTTTTTTTCCTCCACACGAAACTCTCTTTACCCCCTCTTTCGGCCCTCTCTGCCTCTATCTCACGATCCGACGACCAACGCTTATACTTCTCTTATCCTCCTCTTGTACTCTTCGTAGTAGTTTCGTGGAAATTATTTTCGTTCATTTCTATCAATGATCCTGTAACTTTGTTCTTATTTTTTTTTCGCTTTTCTAGTTTTCTTAGGAAATTCTTCTCTTCCTTTTTTTTTATAGCTTTGCGATTCTGATAGCGAGGTTTTTAATTCCCTTTCTGAACAGCTTCAGAGATTCTCTGATATTTTCTTCATTTTTTTCTTCAATTTTTCATCTTGGTTGTCTTTGTGGAAATTATTTTTTGTTTATATCAATTCTATTTTTTTTTTTTTTAACAAAATTTCATTTTATGTAGATTCACGAAAGAAATATTCCGTCGGTTTTGATAACGGCAAGAGATATGCTTTAATCTGTACCCGATGAAAATATCGACGCTTCGTTAGTTCCGAATAGCAACTCGTCTCATAAAGGTATAAGAGGATTACAGACGAAAAGGATTAAAGTGAAAAACAACGCGAAACGAATGGTACCATAGTCGTTTATCAGAATTCGTCTTGCACTTTATGGTTACGTTAAATTCTATTCTTTCGTGAAATCGTAGAGCGAACAATTGGTTGTTAAACTTTTAAACTTTTCGCTGATATTGAAATGAGAATGACATTTGGCATTATCTCATTATGCTTACTCTCTTTATTCTATATGTTACTTTTATCTCTTCTCTCATTATTACTTTTCTAATAAAAATTTGTGTGGGGATATGTTATTCTCTATTTTTCAACGAATGTATAGCAATATATTAAAATTTAGATGTGTGGAATTACAGATAAATTTTCTTTCTTAAAATAATTACGCAATTGATCCATTCCATAAATTAACTATTCTATCTCGAAATATGAACCAGATAAATAGACAATTTTCAAATAAAAATATCAATTATTAACCATATATATTTTTTTTTTTAGGTACGAAAATTCAATTGCAACGGTACGGAACATATCGTAAATTAAATATTCAACAAATCATCTATTCCCATTTTACGTCGGACAGACAGACATCGCGCCATTAACGATACTAAAAGCCCGATATCATCGCTCGTATGCGAAATAAAAATACTAATGCACGTGTGTATCCTGGTTAAAGGGTTAACCATGAAATCTCGATTGCAACAGAGCCGAGGCACGGTGATTCAACTTGTCTGGCCGCGTAAGTGACGGGCAAAAGGTCGGCGGAGGTTGATAGTAACGGTAAACGGGGTGCTCCTCGGTGTGCCTTTCTTTAAATAGCATAGTTCTCGAGTGACCGTCCCGGTTCCACGAACCCGGTGTCCGGTTCCAAGTATGTCCGTGGAATGCTGCTGTCCAAGCGTCTCGTAAAACTCGCATTTTTACATTTTCGTCCCTTCTCTCTCTCTCTCCCTCCTTCTCCTTTCTCCCTTCTCCACTCGCGAAACCTCGTATCTCAATGCGCCTATCGGCCTACACGTTTCGCCTTTCGCCGACGAGATTCGTTCTCGGTTCGACGTTCTCTCCTCTGGGCCAGTGACTATACACCATCGACGATCGTGTGCGTTCAACCGATCTTCTTTCTTATGCCGGCGTTCTGTTTATGACACGGACCGAGATCGAAGACCCCTTATCTCTAAGGCCGGAGATAAGGTTTATTCTGCAACGACGACGGTAGGCGAATGGTACGAGATGAGTCTGCTGCGTTGATGACTGAGAACTCGTCCCGTTGTGTCTCGTGTTTAGACGAGGAATATACCGAGGATATTCCGAGGCTCGTTGGGTATGGTAATGTGGAAGCGGGTATTAACTCGATTAAATCTTAACGATGTTGTGGTATTTATGGAATGGCCGGTGGTCAGAAAGATCGGGTAACGAGGCAGGCCAAGAGAACTGTTGGAGAACCCAAGTTTTGGGCTCAATTGGGATTAATTCTGAACGAGGATAAACATATTTTTTGCTTCCACGAGTAATCTGGATTCGGCATTCTTTTTTTTTTTTATTGTTTTAGACTCTTTTCATTTATTTAGAATTGTTGTCTAGTTAAATGTTTAAAATGTTCACCGGCAATAAAATACAAATCTGTTCAAAGGGATTTAGAAATTAAATTTTGTTGTGATCGAAATTGTCCATGGAGGATTAATTTTATTGCCCGTGTTTTTTCTTTTTTTTTTTGTTTTGATATGAAGCATCAAACAAGTATCTCAATAATTTGGCAAATTGACTTTTAGTGATTTAAATCATTTTTTTTTTATTAAAAAAAAAAGATATGATATATTTTTCGAAATCATGAAGTTATTTACAATAAAAAAAAATAACAATAGATATTCGAAATTTCCATATTAATTTTATTTTCACTACACATCACAGTGTTCTTATAAAGAAATTAAATATAATTAATTTATTACTTAAAAATACTTAAAAATATGAAATATCCGAATCTTTTCAATCAAATTTGACTCTATTTGCATCTTTTCATCTTCTGATTTTCTGATTTTCTCTTATAGATCGATACATGAATTATATTGTCCAACGTTCATCTTATTTCGTACATCCCGTTAAAGTAAAAATGAGTCCACGAAGCGGTGTATCATGAAATCGTCGAATTATTAAGATCGGTTGATTCTGGCGGTTGAACTCGACATCTCTGACGTCCTCCTTTCTAAATAAGGAACAGCATCGATACTATCACCTACCCTAAGAAATAGAAAGGGTGAACGAGAAACCAGTTTTCGTCACAGAGACAAAAGCTTAAGAAATGCATATGATGCCTGTCGTTCCACAATTAACCTTTTTGATAAATTATTATCATTGATCCAATACACATCGATTCCTCGCCTACGATCAATATTGTTCTTCGTTCAGTCTCTATTCGCATTACTCATTTTCCCCCTTTTTCTTAATCATGATTTAAAAACAGTAAAAAAGATAAAAATTACTGTTTTAATAAAAAGTTAATCAAAATATAAAATGTTCGTATTTAAAAAAATACAGTCTTACGACTGAATCAAACACTCAAGAAAAAATCTAACTAAACCTAATCCCTCCATCTAACTAACTGTATGTACTTTGAATTTGAAAAAAATAGACAGAAAAATTGCAAGTAAGCAAGTATATTTATATACTTTCTCAAAATTCGTATTCAAATACAAATGAATATATCGTGTATTCGTAATTCGAATTGCAGATTTCCAACAGCGGAATATCATTATTATTATTGCTGACTGAATACCCTCCCACGACATTCTTTCTCTTTTTATTTTTCTCGCGAAATGTCATATTTACATTTTCTCTGTAAGCAATTCGATTTAGGAGTAAATATTGGTGCACCGTATCGAGATTCGGTTGTACGACCGGCATGTGTCCCGCGTTACGTCTGCTGCGCGTGCTTGAGACCGAAAGGGTGACTCAACGGAACGTGCCGGGTGTGATGTGCCAAATATGCATAGGTTCATCTGTATTGGAGAATCTCGGATTCTGTTCTCCGATTGTCTAGGGGGGACATTGCGGGTGCGTGCCACGGATCGCGTGGCTATTACACTATCAATAGGGTTTGTGTTGGGTGCACGTGGTTTTATACTACAACCGATCGTTTCTCTTATTCGCTTCTCTTGACACCTCGTGTCATAATTTTTTCGATATTTTTCAAAAGGAATTAACAGTTTTAATGGGATTGTTAGGAGAAATTATTATGTTATTCTGTAATGTTAATGGACACGAGTTTCACTTCTAATTTTATCGTTCATTTATCATGACAGTCACGCAGTTAAACAGCTAATCTATTGAATACAATAGTTCATGAAATCCTCGAGTAATGGATTAGCCAGATATATGTATAGAAAGGTAATTTAATCGGCGAGTATAGCATCTATTCTTGCCACTCATTCAATAATGAAATTTCAACGAGGTCTTTAACGAGTTTGAGATTATATTTGGAAATAACACGCGTCGAATTCAAGCATACATATTACGATCATGTCACGTGACAGGGTGTTCTCCACGAGTAAATTTTTCCAAATAAAACCAGTTTAATTAATGCCAGTGCCGCGTCAAGACCAAAGAAGGTGTAGAGACAGAACACGATTTGTACGATTGAGTGGCGAGTCGAATCGGGTCATCAGGTTGACTTGGACCGGCGATTGGCCAAGAAACCAGACGATTTTCGCGACAGCACTCGTTGACTATGACTGTGACGGCGACTGCTGCGACGACAGCAACTGTGACGATAGTGGTGGTGGCGGTAACGGTGGCGGTAACGGTGGTGGAGCCGACGGCGACGGTGGAGGCGGCGGCGGTGGCAGCCACGACGGCTGTAGTGGTGACAGTGACGATGGCGGCGAGATAGAGAATTGAAGGAGACAGGAACAGTGATGAAAGAAAGAAAGAAAGAGAGAGAGAGGGTGTTACACACGGAAGAAGGGGTTTAGAGAATCGCGAGATGGAAGAAGAGAAAGAACAAGTAAGACGGGTAAGAGAGTAAGGTAGTACACAGAGGTGTGGGATCAGCGCGAGACGCGGTAGAAACTCGAGGGACGGAAAGGGGCGAAAAGCGACGAGCGCCGCCGAGACGAGACGAGGCGCGACGAGGAAAGACGATGAAGGCCGACGGGGGTCGCACACCGCGGCGCTGAACGCAGTGCCATCCGATAGGCAGCACCGCTTGCTCCACGGATCTTCGGCTCGTTCGCTTCGAGCTTCGGTCGTTCGTTGTACGATCCACGCTCGATTCCGCTTCCTTTCTTTTTCGTTCGTCTTGGCGTGGCTGCCGTGGCGTCCATGCCGAGAAAGGAAAAGCCAGCATCGACACGCTACACACGGTGGAAAACACGGAGCCGCCGCGAAGACGCGTGCACTGGTCGTGTGTGTCGTTGCCGCGCGTAGTTTTACGTGTACTGCGTATACGTCTGATCGTGCTCGTGAACAGAGGTGCCCCCTCCCCTCATCCCGAACGGCGAACGCGTGGTGGTCAACACGGTGCGTGTGCTTGTCTCCTTTCTT
This sequence comes from Apis laboriosa, assembly GCF_014066325.1. Taxonomy (NCBI): domain Eukaryota; kingdom Metazoa; phylum Arthropoda; class Insecta; order Hymenoptera; family Apidae; genus Apis; species Apis laboriosa. The sequence continues at coordinate 91,461 of NW_025222932.1, read as the reverse complement.
TTTCTCTCGCACGCTTAGTCTCTTTTTTTACTTTACATCCTTTCGCTTCTTTTCATCTTTTTCGTCTAACAGAATTCACGTTGCGCACGTTGTTGTTGTTATTGTTGTCGTTGTTGATATTGCCGTCTTCTTTTTCATCGATTTGCATTCACATTTTTGTTTTCTCTTTTTTTCTTATTTATATTTTCGTTTGTTTTTTTTCTCTCAACGACACTCTTCGTTCACTGTGCCGTGTGATTCCACCTAACCACGTTTCTCACAAGTGTGAGTGACAACGTGCGCGATAGAATTTTCTGCGAGGGGATACACGAGTTTTCATCGTGTACGCAAAAGGTACCCATTCTCGGAACGCAAGAGAGACCCAGCATGGCCGCCTAGCACAAGACGAGTCAGAGTTCCTTGCCGGTGTCCACACTACAACGGCAGTATGCTTTCTGTCTCCTTCCCTCTCTTCATCCCTTTCGCTCTCTGTTTCTGTCCGCCTTCTCCCGCCATGTATTCAAAGAGTACTCACTCGTGCTCTGTCTTCTTTACTCCCATATATACGCATACAGATGCATCACAATCCGTCTTCGTTTTTGCACAATGTTGTTGCTCTCGTTGCGTCGCTTTCTCGCTTTCTGTTCCATGCTTTTCCCTCGCAGTTCGTTCCTACATCTATCTTATTCGCTTCTTCTCTTCGTTTCGTATACACGCTTTACGGATTCGTCTTTCTCTCTTTCTCGTGTCTGTCCGTTTTCTCTTTCACTCCCTTTCTCTCCCAGTTTCTGCATCTCTCTTTCGTTCTTGTCCCCTGATCGCGCCTTTCATTCGAAAATAGAACGTCAGCACGCGTGCCGCGCACATTTTTCCTCATGAAAACACCGAATTCCCACTCGCTGACACGCGCGCGCGACACAGACCAAGCGAGCACTCGTGCTGTATTCTAACCTCACTTTCCGTGAAAAAATTCTGCGGATTGATCGATATTGATTTCATTAACACGTGTAAACCAACGTCTTTAATTTATTGTTGTTATTATTCAATTAAATATATATCAAAATAAAGGAACTTTTATTAACTTATTAACCATATCACTTAATATCATATAGACAGCATGCGTTTTTCCTTCAGCCAATCATAATTTACGACTGTGTCTAATAGAGGCGCTATTTACCGTACCGGCAAAATTTTTCTGCGTCCTTAGATGGCGCATTCAGTTGCTCTTGGGAAGCCATACACGAAGTGTCTGTATCAGTAGTTTTCGATCAAATTGCGAAGTGTCAAATGCATCAGAACCGATGAAATATTTTTATTGTGACAATAAGACGTAATAGTAGAGTCAGTTGATCTTTCGTTTATCGTCTATCGGCTTTGTTACGGTCAGACGGAGTCAGACGATATTCTGGCGGGAGACTCGTAAAAATAGTGTCTTCGTCGTTTCCTCCCTTCGACTCCGTGACTATAATTAGCGGGATTCGCGTTTTCTACGTAAACAAATATTCATCGGTTGTGTTGTGTCAGCCACTTTTCTCGTTGTTCGTGATTTCCTGTTCGATAAAGTGCATTGAATAAACATCGCGAAACACGACTATCCGGCCAGTCACCGATGTCATGGCTAAAGTCCACGACTATCGATGCTACATGAGTTTTGCATTAGGAGAGTGTGGACAGTAGAAACAGACCACTCTGCCTGTTCTCGACCACCATCCCTTTTCCTCCTTCGTGATTCTATGTTGGCATATTCTAGGAGACGATGCCTGTAGCGGAGAAGTGGACTGAACTATTCATGTCCGACGACCGTTCATAAAAATAGGATTTTAGCGATTTCTCTCCCTACGATGCTGCGCTTAATGGAACCTCTAACGTGCTTGGTAAATAAATTTTGCGGACATTCTTTCGTGGATATCTCTTTCAATCGATATTTAACCGTTAATATATTGATACGCGATTCCGCGCATTTTGGACGCCATGATTAAAAGACCAGTCACGTGATCTATGAAATTTATCACCTATTATATGTATTCGACTTTAAAAAATTATAAATTTATCTGAAATTTAATACATTGTGTTTGCATATTCAATAATTATTTATTCAATAAATAATAAATATAAACTTTTCTCTTAAGAATTAAATGATCATATATTCCTTTAACCTATACATTATTCTGCATTCCACATCGTCCCTCGTTCAAAATACGTAGAATAATACATATGCTCGCAATCAGATATATCATGATCGTATAACTTTCCATGAGATCGCGTCCAGAGCGATATATCGTCTCGATCGAACCTCGTTATCAAATCATCTTATCTCTTATCGAGATATCAATCGTTATTATTATTATTTTTTTTTATCAGCGGCATCATGAATATTGATTACAGTTTATCTCGATCGTTCCCGCCTATGCAGCTGGAATAATTATTTCTCGCTCGATGATTACGTGCGTTTACTGCCAAGGGGTACGAATATTCCCGTATAAAGAGCTATAGGGAGTTCACCGATGCTCGACGTAAATAATAAATCCACGCGATACGAGGTCGACTCGACGAAGGAGCACTCGAAATCTCAAGTGTGCGTTCCGCGGGGCAACATTTTCATTTTTATGCTGTATGTGCATGCGTGCGTGCATATAGAAACGCATGTTGCAGAAAAAAGTAGAGAACGCGTTTCATGTGTGTTGGACATCGGTTCATTACATTGTATTGTATTGTCAGCACGCGCGTGCACGATGGAGACAAAAGAGGGACGAAAAGGAAGGGAAGGGAACGAGGGTAGAACATAGAACGAAACGAATCATTCGAGATACGTTCGTGAACTATTTCCTCGGGGCTCGTATTTTAGGAAGTTGTAGGAAGCATGAGTCCATAGACCAGAATAAGACAGTGCATGGTGCACGGGGCTGTTCCTCTTTATCTCGTGGCCCATCTCCTCTTGTTTATAATTGGATACGTTTGATATCCGTTGTGCATTCGATGTCTTTATTGTAGTGATTTTATTTTCACTGTGTTATGTAGGAATCGGTTTAAGCGAATCGGTGTATGCATCTGATTTCTTTTAATTTTGTAACTACAAATATTTAATGTAAATAATATAATGTAAAGATGATTTTTCAATTATTTTTTATTCAACTAGTTGAAATAAAATTATTGTTATATTTTATTATAAATAAATTATAAGTATTATTCTTTATTATTCTTTTGTTACTCGAAAAACAGGATTAAGATTGAGATAGGATTTTATATACAAATGATAATGGCAAATCATTCATTGATATCTTTGGAATCGATATTTAATTTTCTAATTTCTTGTAATTTATCCCAATATATCATTTAGATTGAAATTCAATTGTTCTTTTATATTGAACACATACATTTATATGCATACATATATTGAACACATATATGATATTGAATCATTGATAATTATATTTATATCGTATCGTAGATGAAAAAAGATATATCAGTAGCTTTCTGAATTCCAATTTCCTGCGTTGTTCAAATTCATTTCACGTCTTTTTGTTTCTTCTTATCGTGAAATCCACACATTCGTATTACATATAAAACTTAATGATACAAATCAAGCTATCCGTTTGTTTCTTTTAATCCATCGTCAAATGCTTTAAAAAAAAAGCTACTTTCCCAAATTTTATTATCTTCATAGTGATAAATTTAATTTATATTTATTTAATATTTCGTTTTAATTATTTATCGATTCATAATTCATTGGTATAGTTATATCCATTGACATAGTTAATCTTCAATAGATGATATTTCTTTTTTACTTTTTATCATTAATAATAACGTAATGTTAAATTGATTTATATTAAAAAATAAATCTATTTGATTTATAAAAATTAAATTCTACTGATTGACTTTATTATCCCTTATCAGACACGATATGCCTAGCAGATAATTTACAGCTCGTTGTTTCGCTTGGAAAGTGCAAGTAAAATAGTAATGTATATTTACATTACTTGATATGAGAGCACGTTCTTTGCATAAAAACTTTTATTTTAACAATTTCCATTGCAATTGGTTAAATTAAGCAATTGGTTAAGCAAACATGGTTAAATTAAAGCGGACATTATTATAAAACGAGAAGACAAACGTTTCTACATCCAATCATACAAATTTACCTACATATATATAGTTAATTTTGTCATTTTCAACATACATACGATACGATACGATAAAAATATCGCATCATATCACAAGTGACATATGTTGAAAGTTATATCATAACATTAATAATTCGAATATAAATCAAATTATTTATTATCACGTTGCATCAGAGATCAAATTCTCCGAAGTTAATACGAATTAAAAATAACCTTCCACGATTGTTTGTTACAGACACATCGTAACCCTTCCTCGAGGCCCATAAACGCTTGACGAAGAGATTCGCAGTGTTCGGAAGCGCGGTGAAGCGGGAACACCAGAGGATGCGAGCAGCGGAGGCGCGTGTACTCGCGAATGCTCGTCCGGCGATCGTTCCTGACAACGATCGGCACGGCTCGCGATGATGGCGGAGCGCGGTCGCGTAGCAGCGATATCGTGGTTCGAGTACGCGCGACGCGGATACCTCGGTAGAAACGTTCGACACACGACGGGATAAATGCGAGACCGAAATCTCGTGGGTGGACCAGTTGTCGCGGCGACGAAGAAGAGGAAGAAGAAAAAGAGGCAGCTGGAATCGGGTCGATACGAACGGAGCCCGATCTGGTGGTGGTTAAGGGCGAGAGCAGGTGTCGTGGAAAGGAGGGACGATAACGAGACGAGGTTGGATGTAGATCAGGAAGAGGAGGAAGAAGAGGCGGAGGAGAGGAATCTTGGCGTGGATAGAGGAAAGAGGAAGGATCTGGAGAGAGGAAGGGGGGAGGAGGGGAAGAGAGTTGGTAGAATCTCAAGGATTCGTCGTCGTCGTCGTCGTCGTCGTCGTTATCATCATCATCATCATCGACAAGATCGGCCTACAACCAGCTGGACTGGACGGCCTCGAGAGTTTTCGCTGTAAGGCCGGGGGTTGTGGGGGTCACCACGGGGGCGGGGGTGGGTTTGCCCCTGCTTCTTCTCGTCGTCGCTGTCCTTGGCAATCAAACGTGCACGACGACGGCTGCGCCGGTGGTGTCCGATCCGCACGTGTCCCTCGACGCTACGCCTCCTCGTCTTCCGCCTCGATCAACGTTCGACCGTTCATCGTCGTCGTCGTCGTCATCGTCATCATCATCATCGTCATCGTCGTTACTATCATCGTCTTCCTTGTCTTCCTTTCGAAGAGCTAACCGCCGATTTTCCAACCTCCACCCGGAAAATCCACCGCACAATCGTTCCTCGAAGGGAGAATTGGATTATCGCGAGCAACTACCTTCCCCATCAGCCGAACGAGAAGACGGTCTGGATAGGAGTCGGTTGCTCTCTCCCTGGGAACAAACGACAATCGATCCATCCATCGGAAGAACGGATTCTTCTTCCCCTGCATTAGCAAGAGGAAGAGGAGGTGAAGGGGGCGGAAGAGGAGGAAGAGGAGGAGGAGGAGGTCTGGCTCACGAGAGGACCAAGTCGAGACGGCGGCAGGTTGCCGCGGCAGGGTTGCTCGATGATCGAGGATCAACCACTCTAAGCCTTGTTCAACCGTACTGGCTGCCGACGAGATTCTCTCGTCCCCGTTACACGGAACGATCTTCAACCCTCGTCGATAGGATCAAACCGGAGCGTCGCCACGGTGGTGGTACCGTTTCGTTCCCTGGAACAACCGGAACAACTGTCGGTGGTAGTGGTGGTGGTGGTGACTCGACGTCGTCGAGTCTCGAGGACTCGACTATCGGTGAGAATTACTGGGACGATAATTACTCGACAACCACGGCGACTACAAAGACTACGACGACGACGACGAAGAGGAGAAGGGTGACCACGGTACCTGTCCCTTGGACTACCGCTCCGTATCGTTTGATTCATCGAACTGTGCCGTGGGACGACGACAGTGAAAATTCGGATAGATCCGCGGGAAGACGCGACACGAAGGCGAAAGACGAAGAAAGGGAGAAGATAGGCACCCCGTCTCGAAAAGACGGGGCCAGGTTTGTGTTCGGGGGGGGCGGCGGTGGTGGTGAGGTAAAAGGTGGTGGTGGTGGTGTCGTCGAGTGGACCACAACGGTCGCCAGGCCGATGTCAGCGTGGTCGTATCCTGAAGATGAGGAGTCGGGAGCTGGAAGCGTAAGGACACGCCCGAGACCGGAAGAGGCGGCGAGCGAGGACGAGGAGGCCGAGAGCGGCGAGGAACAGGTCAAGGTCACGGTGTCGCACCCCAAAGGCTCGTCGTCCACGTCGACCACGGCTAGGACTACGTTGCCAACGACGACGACGACGCAGTTGCCACCGCCGAGTCAAGATACCTCTATGGAAGCACGTGAGTACTACCGTCAAATGTGATACTCCTTTTATGCTTTTTCTGTCTCGTTTCGACCACCAGGGAGACTCTATTGGATGCTCTCGTTTGGTCGGGAGGTGGTACACGCGAGCCGCGTGTCTCTTCCGTTGCTTCTTTTGCCGTGCCTCTCCCCACGGATCTGTTTACAGGAACCGGAGCTCGGCGCAGGACACTTGGCCAGGTTATTTTTAACTATTCCAACCGTGCGCCCACTTTCTCTATCCTCTTCCTTTTTACGCCCTTTTCCACCTTTAAGACGCGATGCCTCGTGCGTCTGACTGGTAGGTACTGGTAGGATATATAGGGATATATAGGGTAGGATATTTTACTCGTTCTTGGTCCTTTGATTGAACCTTTTCACCGATCTTAATAAAAAGAATTTTCGGTTCTTTCGATCTCTTTTCTCTTCTTCCAACGCGTTGAAGAGAGGATCGATGATTAGATTAATTAGGGAACATTTGTTTTTGATACGAGATGAATTTAATTTTGTCTAATAATAGGATAGAATTTGACTTAATCTGAATTATGCACTGATTAGAAAAACTGTAGGGAAATAATTCGTAAAGCACAAGACTCGAATGATTCGCGAGCATCGAAGAACGTTCGCGGAAGGAAGAAAGAATCCGAGTATAAAAACGGTCGCGAACGAGGGAATAGAAGAAGAAGAAAAAGAAGAAGACGACGACGACGACGAAGAAGAAGAAGAAGAAGAAGAAGAAGAAGAAGGGAAGCTCGCCGTGAAACGTGTGCATCTCGTGTGTTTTCGATTACGCTTGCACGGCCGTACGCCGGCTGCGTACGACGTACGGCTCGTGACTTCGCGTATGAATCAGCCAGCTATTCTTTTCGCGCACTGGCCGACCGCCGACTTCGTCTCTTCTTCTCCTATGCTCATTTCTCGCGCGCCTCGTCGCACACTCCGTTCCGCTTTTACTCTGTCCTCGTCACACGCGCGAATGAAGCGAGCCGAATCCACGCGAGCGATCCCTCCGTCTTATTTGCCACCTCCCTTTTTCGCCCTTCTGCGTCGCCCTTCCCGAGTCACTGCCTTCCTCGTCAATCTTCCTGAACTCTTCGTTCCGCGTATACCGTGGAAAACGGCTCTCAGCTCGTGGATTCTCAATCTTTTGGGGATGGGATCGGAGTACAGTAATTTGAATTTCAGATTTAAGGGATAATAAGTTGTTATGATAGTTTAGAAGGGTGGTTTTGGATACTACAATTTTGATTTTGACGATAATTTTTGTTAAGAATTTTTCTAATCATCTTGTGGACAAGTTTGTATTTTGGGAATTTTGTGCATTTTTGTGAATTGTGGTTGCACTTTTTAAGTGCAAATTTTAAGATCGTTTCAGTGGGAATCTTTTGATCCAAGATTGTATATCATAAAGAAAATTTTTCGAGTTGTAGTTGTAGTTTTTGGGATAAGAATTTTGGAATTGTTTTATTTTGAAATGTTAGATTTCTGGGGAATTAATTATACTTTGGTATTTTCATTAAGAATCTCGTGAAATAATTTATTGTATCGTTGGGGAATTTTATTTAAACTATAATTATATTTTCGTTGCATACTTGCAATAGAAATCTTGGGAATTAATTTTTGTAGTCATTAATGATTAAAAATTTTGATTTATAATAGACTTTATCTTTTCAAATTAGGATAACTCTTTGATACAAAAGAGTTCAGTAAAACACATGATTCATAAAATATAATATATCTATTTTGTAGATTATTATCGGTATATTACAATTCCAGAACAATTATATGTAGAGTCAAAATATAGTTGATGAATAGATTCATAAATTCGCATGAATATTCTCATTCAGATTAGTATTTATATTCTTTAAGCTTGTTACAAAGCAGACTACTTTAAGTACTTTGCATAGATGCAACGTTTAATATTTTACAGTATCGGGTTACCAGCTTTTCCGATTTTTAATTCGGTGTAAAAAATGTTATAAGTTTTTCAGAATAATTTGGCATAAATATTAAACGGGAAATAGGTATAATTAATTCGTGAAAATTACACGTCGACTAACAAAGTTGCTAGAGTAAGAGAAAAGAATTTGTTACATTCTAAATGTAGATATAAGTATTTCTTCAACACGAGGTTAGATATAATGTTGTTGTGAGAAATTTAGCAAAGGAAATACTATTTCCTGTTTGATTAACATTTAAATTTAAATGTTAGTTAAAATACATTCAAGTCATATTCGAAATAAACATTTTTAAAAGGATTTATAAAAGATCTTGATGGAATTATAAATAGTGACTATCGCATCTATCTGGAAGTTTTATATTAGCGAAACGTAGAAATAAAATATTTATTAGTATGAGAAATTTTAAATTGAAATATTTAACCCTTCCAGCTATGAATATATATGTTTCATGCATTTATTTTTTGTACAATTAATTCAACACACGTTATCATATTCGATAGCACCGTTAAACATAAATGGAAAAATAATATATCAAATTAAAATTAAGAAAGAAATAAATAGCAGGAGAGCGAAACGATTTTATTCAAATCTTTGCATTTCAATTTATTCAAGTAATTTATGCTATGATATATATCAAAAGTAAAAAGTTATTTAAAACAGCATAATTTATCATAAAAATTATATTTAAATTTTAAAGTATTTTTTAAATAAAAATATACAAATTATGTACATCAGCAATTTTACTATTATTTATTAATATTTATTTACTGAAATGTATAATATTAGTAAATATATAGTAATAAAATAAATAGTAAAATTTATGGATGCATTATTCACTATTTACTATTTACATTTTATTTATTACTGATATTATCCAGTACTTATTAATATTTATTTGCTGATAATATTCATTACCGAGGAGTTTTTAAATCTATTATGCTTATATACTAGCTCTTTATTTTTCAAAAATATAAGCATAATAGATATACAATTATAAATATGATTTACAATTATAAATATATCATAGCATAATATCGTAACATAATAACAAAATTAAAATTCGTTCAATAGATACAATTCAAATCAAAATAAAAATATATCATAAATTTCACCAGTTATCGTATATACAATATATCGATAAAAATATTGCGTACCCACGTGACAATCCATAATCTTCATATCGACAATCTTTTGTTCCCCCGAAATCTCAACCAAAAGATCGCACCTTAAGCCACCTTAACCGAGTAGACAAGATCGACAATCGAATCTAATCGATAACTCTATCAATGAGAGCAGACTGATTAACAGAAAATCGTCAGGGCAGTGGGCCTCCAACCACAAAAGGAACGCACGATTTTTCGTTGAAGTTTCGCGGTGCTTTGTAGGCGTCACGGTTGTTTGCAATAACAACGCGATATCCGTATCGCGTGTTTGGCGAATACCGGTTTAAAAGCGGTTGATAAAGCCGGGGAACGGTGCGTCGGTTTATTTTAGATTATAACGTCGCATATCACCCCGTGTAATCTCGATAAATAGCTCGTTAATTCCGGTTGATCATAATAAGATAACCAAGCATTGGCAGCGCGCCAAAAATTTCGGCATTCCCAGATTCTGCCCTGGTCCCTTGTCTCCCCTCTTTTTCTTTTTCTTTCTAGCCCTATTGCGTTTTGCTCGTGGATCCGGTTCCTTTTCATTTTTCATCTACCGCGCACCACGATTCATCGCTTCTTCTAATTAACCCTCGTACCAAAACTTTGTGCTCCTTTGAAGTGAGATAACTATATCGTTGTTTAAAGTTAATATTCGGGCATATAGGTATCTACTTAGGATTCCCTTTAAAGAAAATTTTGGATATAGCTGTGTCGTTAATCGACATACTTAGAGTTTTATTATCAAAAAAATTGGAGAAATTTAATAATATTTAGCTATTGACGTGATTAAAGATAAAGGATTTTGTATACTTCGTGATATTTTTTCTCTCTTTTATTGACTATTTTTCTTGATTAGTTTTAGTGTAGATAGTTTCTAGATTTTTTTTTTGATTTCGATAACTACTTTTGATGGTGTGTATTATTTTTAAGAAATGTATTGTATCGTTTTAAGTTTAATTAATTCAGGCATTTTTTTGTAATTTTAATACATTTTAAAGTATTTTTCTATTTTTATTTTTTTTTTTAATTTTGACAAATCACAATAGAAATATATTTCTAATGATTTTGTATAAATTTCGTTGCGTTTCTTATTTGTTCATTTCGATAAAATCAGTGTTACTAGTTTTGCAGTCAGTTTAAGATAATTCTATCTTGGTTTCCGTGTTTCCAGAGTAAAATCAGTTAGTCCAGTACAGTTTAGCTGAATCGAGGTCAGAAAAGATTGCTTCGTTCAGGTTTATTGCATTCAGATAATCGAGATCATTGTCTATCTAATAGACCTAATTTCCCCTATGTGTTTTCGTAAATGAGATCTCTGTACTGATCTCACCATGGCGAACGTAAGCAACTTTCTTACCAATTATTGAACAGAATTAAATTTATTTTATCCATTTATGATTTTAATTTTACAATTTTACAATATTTTTTTTTAAATATATTTTGCGATTTTATGTTCGTTTGATCGGTAAAAAATAATAAAGTATAGTAATAAAAAATTCTATTATTTTTTTAATTGCATAAAGCACGCAAGAAGTATGGAAGTAAATTTGAAAAGTTTTAACGAAGCATAATTCAATGAAGTTGACAGGTTTCTACGAGACAATAATCGAAGAGTGTACAGCATAAAGTAGAAAATTCTCCTCAACTACTTTTATAAAGGAATCAACTACATTCTACCAACTTACAGTTTACCAACTCTTCGATGAAGCTTGCACAAAACGCTCGAGAAGAGAATTTGAATAGAAGTATCTTGAAAGATTTCTAACGGAGCATAATTAAACGAAATTAACAAATTTCCAAAGAGAGTAATAACCGAGCAGAATAAAATAATATTAAAATTTTCCTCTGGCTATTGATCTTAAGTTAAAGAAAATTCCATTTCCATTGAATTGAAATTCAAATTAAAATCAATTATTCCATTAATTCGTAATAAATAATTAAAGGAATTATCCGTCATTTGGACACACTCGTCGTTTAAAATTTCATCGTCGAAAATTTCACCATCGTCTCGCCATAAGCGTTGCATAAGCGCGTTTAACCCACGTTTCACGGTAACGGTCTGTGACAGGACGTTTCTTACGGAAATACGGAAAGTTGGTCGCGCGAAATGCGGGTTGCACGCCTCCCGTACACCGGGCCCATGTGTATTCCGATGTTGTTACTTAACGTGTTTATTTCGGTGAGCTTCTGTAACCCTCGAGGCGTCCTTTTTTCTTTTTTTTTTCCTCCTTTTCTCTTTTTCTTTCTCTTTTTTTCCCTTTTCTCCTCCTTACGAGCTAATTCGTGATCTGGATAGTTCCCAAAGTCGTGTTCTGGTGTGCGATACCGGGTACCCGGTATAAGAGGAATGACTAAATGGTCTGACTAACCGGTCAGGCATCCCAAAACTCGGCCTTATTTTCACCGCTCTATACACCAAGTGACACGTGAGTGACAAGGAAAGGGAAAGCAAGTTTTTGTGGAACCGTACGAAATTCCAATCTGGTATTTTAGTGGTTTTCATCGCGCGCCGGCCAACGGCGATCCCTATGGGATCGGTAAACAGATATTTCGCGTTCGCGAAACGATAAATTTATCGCAATGCCGACTTTATTTTAAACGTTCCGCGCTATTCTCGCCCCGTTCAGATTCGTCAAGATACATTTCCTACGCGAGATATACGTATACGCGAAGTATGATCACGCGTGGAGAATTTACAATGTCGTGGAAGAAATCGTATCATTCTACCCTATACACGTAATAATACTAATAATTATCTGATACCGAACAATCTTTATTTCAATCGTTTCCTGGATCTTCTTTTTTTAAATTTGATGCATTACCCGTATGCAAGAGTTTTTACGCAAAGTTCAAGGCACTTCCCGATCCTCCAAAGGTTAAGAGCCATACTACAACTTCCAATTCTTCCGTGGACGTGATCGCGATCATCTCGAGACAGATAATCCAGGCGGAGGCTGTTATGTGTGCACGCACGAGAGAGAGAGAGAGAGAGAGAGGTATCTTCTCAACGATGATCTCGTCGAATAGTAGAACCTTTAGGCCGTGAAACAATAGGCTTGCAAAGCCGGGTAGACACGATGATTATCTTTACGACTTTGTAATAGTATAATGACGTGTTATTAGACGGACAAATTGGTTCTAATAATTACAACCGTCTGAAACCGATGTTCCCACGGTGGAGAGGCAACCGCGGCCGTTCCTCGGGTCCTCTGGTATACCGGTCACGCGAAAATATGCAAACTGTCCCAGGAATTTCACGTGCGATCCCCGCCGCGTTGCGAAACGCGAGCGCACCGCCTTTTTCCCGCCCACTGATGCAGATTTATTTGCGCTTTCGTTCCGCGGTAATTATTCACCCTGTGGCCGTTACGTTTTTTTTTTTTTTTTTCTCCTTTTTATTTTTCTTTTTTTCTTTTTCCCCCTCGAAGTTGAAATGCACGCTAAACTGTATCTGTTACAGACGTGTAATGTAGATTTGATTTATGGGCATGGGATGATGTTATTTTTAAGATAGCGAGAAATTCTTTCGCGCTGTTATTTCGCCCGTCACTCGTTCCTCGATTGAGACGAGAGAGAGTTGGATTTTAATTGTTAGGTGAGGAACGTCGGCCTCGCTTCCTGGTCAGGCGGCTGATGATCGATGTCTCTCTGGTATTTTTAAACTATAGTGTACGCGATAGAATTAGCAAAATCTTTGAAAATCGGAAAGAAATGATCCTTGCAAATAGTAATCGATCGATTGTGGAAATTATGATAAGATAAAATTAAATAACGCGGATTAAGCTAGTAAAATAATTCTCTCACGTGAATACTTTTATAAATAATTATGTAACGGATAATCTATCGCATGTATTTATTGTGCTACTATTGTTCAGTACTTGCCTGGACTGTACATCATTGCACAAATAAGTTAATCTAAACGTTCTGATTAAATAAATAGTTATAGCATTTTCCTATATTCGTTCAGTGTCGTAATAGTCATTCAGTGTCGATTTAAAATAATAATAAATTGCAGTACGACGATGATGGGACGATATGCCTATATCCTTCATTTTCTTCTTAAACATCGTTCTAAACCAGTTCCATAAATTCCTTTCGATGATTTATCGCGCTACAGAAAGAGTTTAACCGCGAACCCTTCATTTCATTCCAACTATCGTTTCGAATACATACGTAATTCGAAAATAATTTCTTTAATTATCCGTCGCGCAAGGGTTAAACATTTCCACCGTGGTAGAAACGCGATGGTTGGCGCGTAGTTCTCGCACGGCCGAGCGAAACCCCTCGATCGAGCCGCGGCTCTCGACAAATGCCTCGCGGATTCGTAATTTTTGTTCTCCCCTCGACGAGAAGGGAGAGTAAGAAAGCGAACGGGGGCGAGTGTGGTTTGGAGGAAGGGAGAGAATCATAAAGCGGGGAAGGACGCGTGTACGGGGTACAAGGAGGTGGGAGCGAGATGGAGAAGCGAGTGGGACAAAGGAAGAGGATTCAGGGTACAACGAACGGAGCCGAGGTGGAGAGGAGGTTGGAGAGAGAGGAGATGGCGAGGTGGAAAAAGTGAGTGAAGAGGGAGAGAAAGGGAGAGGAAGAGGAGGTATAACTCTCCTGTGGAAAGGAGCACTCCTGCGATGAGAAGGAACGGAGGGATGGGCTGGAGAGAAACAAGAAAAGGGTTAACGTCCTTTCGTTCGCTCCTTGCTCTCTCTCTCTCTCTCTCTCTCTCTCTCCTCTTTCCTCTCTTTTCCCTTCGCGTTTCCCTCTATCCCACCTTCTCCTTCGAATCTTTCTCGTCAGCACACCCTTTTCCTCTCCACCTTGCCTCTTCCCTCTCTTTCTCTTTATTTCTCTCTGCCTCTCTCTTTCTCCTTCTGCATCTCTTCTTCTCGCCCTTCTTCAGCTTCGAGGCGAAGCTGGAGCCCACGTTGGCCTGCGCTACATACTGTCTCCCTCTCTTGTGTTCTCCTTGGTTCCCCGCCATTTATTATTCATCGACAAGGAAAATTTATATACGTCTTACAGCTCATACTTAATTCTCAATTTACGATTCCGTGGCTCTCACCTTTTTCTCCCTTCCCCCCCCCCCCTCTTATTCCTTTTTCTGACGAAGTTGCATGTCTGATGTGCACGAGATGCGCTTCTTCCTCTCCGATTTCTCCATTCTTGTTCCCTCGAACTTTCGTCCCTTTCGATTGAATTTTCTTGTATTTTTTTTCTTTATCATTTTTTCTCTTTTTCTCTTTCTGCCTTCTTATCTTTCTCTTTGTACGATTAAATTTCCCTCGACGACGCTTGATAATGAGGACGAGGGCTGCCCTGATCTTTAAAAATGAATTATAAACGAAGTCGAAGGTACTTGGCCTTGTTTTAGAGACGTGCCCCGGGTTAACTATTTTCGCTTTTATTAACGAAAATCGAAATCAAAGTGTTTTGAGTTTTAAAAATTGGTAATTTCCGGTTCCCCGTTTTGTTCAATTATTAGAATTTTTGTTATTTAAGAAAAATATTTTCATTTTCTACTATATTATCGAGGTAAAGAGAATTTTTATAATAATTTCAAAGTATTGGACGGGATTCTATGTTGTAAAATTACATTAGCATTCGGATTTGAAATCTTGTGAGCGATATAACAACTTAAAATAAAGAATTTCAGTTTAATCAAGTACACTATCGCTTAAAAATTTCGATTTTCTTTTCCTATCTCTGCATCTCTTTCCAATTTTATCTTTCACATTTCAATCAATCAAAATTATTATCACGGGTATCCTTTGCTTTTGTACATTTCGCTGAAACATAAAATTCTAAACACTTTGCTTTTACAAGTTGATTACAAGCCAAGGAGAAATGAATCTTCGATACACAATCGATATTAATATCATCCATTCGAAACGGAGCATCTAAATTATTCAGTGCAAATAATATTTTGATCGCGATACATCGTACTCTTTCCAATGATATTTAATTCATACGTACATCGAAATTGCGCTGTATGCGGCAAGAGTGTGCATACACTCTGTATCTAATTTGTCCGCGTCAATAAACCGGATCAAGTGTGAAAACGAACATTGGTTATATCGATCATATCCAAGAGCTTGTTCTTCGTTCCAATGTTATATGAAATTAAATTCTCCCCACCTTCTACATACGTACTAGTATTATTCACTAAATAATTCACTAAACAATCACTGATTTTTTAATTTACAGTAATTGTATTTGAATTTTAAAATGTAGAAATTAGATCTGTTAGAATTAAATATGAGTATATATGAATATCGATTTTATATATACTTATATGATCATTGATAATATACAAGGATAATTAACAAATCTAAATACAGATTCTCAAGTAACAAAAAGATTCTTTCCATTGTTACAAGATAGATTTTCCAAATTAATTCAGGTACAAAATTTTTTGCTATAATTTTAGAATAATTTAATTTTATAATGGAAAAAAAAATCGATTAAAGTTTTTGTTTGAAAATGATCATCGTTTCGAGAGAATTTTAAATAATACGAGCAATAGTACAAGAGAAAAAAAGTCAGAAGATCTTATGATAATCTTTTTAGAACGTATGTAGGTTAATTTTGTGGTATACTTTTGAACTGTGGTATATCCTATAAACCGATTTTCTCGATTTCATGACTAGTCAGGCTGAATGATTTATTTCGTTAGGGGGTGATACTTCCTCGAACGATGGAAGTATCTTTGAATTCGTCGTAATAGATTTAGGGCAGCCTGGATCTAAGGGTAGCAGGCGTGGGTATAGGTCAACGACAGAGGGGTGCGAAAGGGCTTTGGTCGCTATGGAAACCCTGGCGCAGCGCGTTGACTGTGGGGTGCCTCAAGTTTTTTATGGGCTGGACGATTGTCGGTGGGGTCGAGATTCTAAAAATCGTTACACAGACCTAGATACTCGCCTCTGCTCGGCTCGCCCTCCCGCGGAGGGAACTAAGCTTGTTCCCTTTGGAACTTTGGAACGCGACGAAATCTGCCACCGATTCGTTGAACCAGGAATCTTTTGATTCTTATTTTTCGCGATAGAAAATTCTCAGAATTGAGATTCGTATCGGTATCTCTCGGCCGTGGAAGATTGTTATGATGGAAATCTTGGAGGGGTAGTTTTTGAGATGATGGAATTAGGGCAGAAGGACGCGAGATGCCGGCCACTTCGATTGATCTATACATATACAGTACACGTGTGTTGAAATAAGGAATCTCCTAATAATTTCAAAATTTGCAGAATAAATATTTATAATAAGATTAAGGGATGAAAAAAAAATTTATCGCGTATATAATATCGAATATATCGTACAAAGTTTTTAATTTTCAAGAAAGTTCCTTTTGGAATATGTTAGAAAGAAGTAATTGGATTCTTATACAAATAAACAAGTTTCTAAATAATTTCAAAATGAAAATTTAAAATTTATTTAAATTAGATTTTAATTTATTTAAATTTGACTTATTTATTATTATTATTATTTAATTTTGATTTATTTAAATTAGATTTATTTATTTCAGTTAAAATATAAAAAACACTAGTATCTCAGAGATAATAGCGTAAGGTTAAAGAGATGGGTGACTTGAATTTCCACTTACAAGATTTATATCTTTCCAGGTCACGGAAATTTTGAAACAAGAGGGCAGTTCTCAAGGGGAATAGGACTCGCAACTCGATAATTTCTACATGAAAAATCTTCTCGATTGTGATTTATATCCTCCCATACAGAACACCGTATCTCGAGAACACTTAGGGATAGCTTTCGGGGATAGTAGTATCAGGGTGAAGGGACCGCGACCTGGGCAGCTCGATTGATCAGCTCGGTCGACCGGTAAACGGAACGTTCCCTTACGATTCACGATTCGATAAACCGACCCCTTTTCTCCCTTATCTACCCTGGAACACCTTAAGGACATCCAATATACGTAATCAGCTCTACGGATAGAAACAGAGTAAATACAAAGAGAGGAGGGAGAAGAAAGGTTCGAAGGGAAAGTTTCGAGGGAATTGCAGATTAAAAGGGAAAATACAAACGCGAAAAGGAGGAGTGGTGAAGTAGCGGCATCATCGGTAGTTGCAGCTGCATCTTCAACCACCCTGGATCCCTGGATCTTTTCATCACGGGGTGGAAAGTAGCGAAGTCACGGCTGACACGCAACGACGTTCTTTCCCATTTTATTCGTAGGGTGCAATGCACTTGAAGCTCGCTGTAAATTCACAGCCCTTCATCGCTTTACGTTCCTCCTCCTCTTCCTCCTCCTCCTCGTTAGAAGGAGGAGTTAGAAGAGATGTACAGTTCGTTCCATGCTATTGGATCGGTTGAAGAAATGAAGAATGTTTGAAATTGAAGAGAATTTCACGGAGTAAATTGGTAAATTCATTTATCATTTAAAATTTAGAGACTCAAAAATGGAAATACTTTTTTTTAAACTAATTAACTTTTCGATTCCAATTACAAAATGAACATACAGTTTCTTCAAAAAGATACAAAAGCGACAATTTTCGATACGTCTCCACTCGAACCCATTTAATCATACCTCATCAAATTTCATTCTATCTTCTTCCATGGCTATGACTCGAAACACCCTGTATCTCTCTCTCACACACACACATTTGTATATATATATATATATATATATATATATATATGTACAGAATATTGCGAGAGCTACAGAGACCGATGGGAGATCGTAGAAACCGTCGCTCGTATTTGCCCCCGGTGGTGGAAGAAAGGACGAGAGGAAAACGACGACGGGGTTTGGTACCCTCAACTCTCTAGCTCTGAAGGGAGGAGGATGGATCCGGGATGGGGGTTGGGCGTAAGAAGCAGGAGGATGGCGTGGCAAAGGGACGTCGAAGGGCGAAAGAGGAGACGTGGAAAAGATGGAGGGAGAGAGAGAGAGAGAGAGAGAGAGAGAGAGAGAGAGAGAGAAAGATAGAAAGTTCGTGCTATAAAGTATTGACTGACTGTTGTACAGCGAACTATATGTACCGGCTCTATAATACCGGCAGACTCCACTCGGCCCTCGCCTCCAGCCAGGAGGAATAATGCGACTTCCGGAACCGAGGAAATACCTTTCAGCTTTTTAAGAGCTCCATGCCGAGCGAGAATCCGGCCGAAAGGAAAAATAAAAAAAAAAAAAGAAGAGAGAGAGAGAGAGAGAGAGAGAGAAGAAATGAGAAGGAACCAAGCTGGGGAGTTACAACGTTCGTTCGATTCGTTCGTTAATGTACGTAATCTCGTTGGATACGGTTGGGTCCGGATGTTGGGGCCTCGAGGTTTGTGTATCGAGGCTGATGAATTGATAGGGATGAGCTACCGGTTAATTCGGACACCTTATTTGTCATTGCACGAGATAATCTCGAGGTTGTTGATGATGAATGAGTGTAAAAAGTTGAGGAGGATACTTCTTTTTGGATACAGGTTCTAGAGTAGAGGTGATTGATCTTTGCCTTTGATTCCAGATACTTATATTCACCCGTTGAAACGAAATTTTACTCAATTTACTTGTTTAACGAGCGAATATTTATTATTCGAATCAAGTGGTTTTCAATCGAAGAAACTATTTATCCGTCACTGTAAACGAAGTATTCGAAATCTAAGATTGATTAGGAACGAGGAAAAATATTCTCGGGCTAATTTGAATGAAATATGATGTCTAATCTCAACATAGACACGCACGAACTTCATTATACGAAATATTCTTGAATAATTCTTGAACTATTTCTAACATAAATTTCGAGAAGCGGATAGCTGTTTAGAAATAGAAGAAATTTATTTAAACGATGATTTATCGAGAATCCTAAACTATACACGTGTGTGATACTTTACTACTAGCTATGAGCTAAGTTTACGAGAAGTCATTTTTCTTAATCACTCTTTAAAGGATTACCACGTATGTGTTACGATAGTTATTCGAGAATAATAATTCTCGTCAGAATTGATGGTCATGCGTGATGAGCAATTTAGTGATTCCTACGTATGTAAGATGAGATGTCGTGACGTTGGTGTCTCTATCCCGAATTAATGCGATAAACTCACGCTGGGAGCACGATTGAGTTACGTGGATGTAGGAAAAACCGAACTCGATGATGTATGATGTTTACTGCTGCGTTTAAACGCAGGTGATGAAAGTCGTAATCAGTATTTAAATGTAACCACAGTGCTTGGTTCCTTGATATTTTTTTTTATTGTTGTTTTTTCCCCTCTCGTCGTTGTTCAATTATCGTTTCTATTTTGCGTGTAATTAATTTGCCCATTCTTCAGCATATCAATTTTAATCTTAATCTTAATTGAATCTTTCGATGGAATTGAAATTCTGGAAGATTAATCTTATTTTTAAAATTGGAAATTTATAAGTGCTTTCATTTCGAAGATTATTCGGATAAATATATATTTAAGTAGTTGCATATTCATGTATTAAAATGTACGCTTTCCAGATAATATTTGTCGTGAAATACAAATTCGTAGATACATTCTTCTCTTATCAAAATTTTATTATACGAGATTTAAAATATCCATTTCAAAAAATTCTCCGATTAAAAATAAATAATTCTTTCCATCGTACAGAAATACAGAATCTATGAACTACGATCAAAAACAACAGCTGATCTTTTATCTATTTTTACGAATAGTTATTTTAAATAATCCTGAAAAATTCTCTTACCAAAAATTTCTTCTGTTATCGAAATCCAGAATCCATCGAAAATAATCGAAACTATAAATTCTAAAACTATATCTTACATCCGATATATTCCTCTCCCAACCGATTTTACGAGAAAAACAAAATCTTCTCCACCATGATCCACCACGCAATCCTATAAATCATGATCATAATTAAAGATTCTATCCCCAAGCCTACATCCAATACAAACTCTCGTACAAATTTTCATACATCTAATAAATCCCTTTCTACGAAATGCCTAAATATCTGACTCTCGAAAAATCTCTTAATTACAAAAAAAAAAAAGAATCCTTTCGTTCGATTTTCGTAATAAACGTCCACGAAGTCGAAGCGACGCGACACGAGATTGAAAATTAAAATCGGCATTAATTGCCGATGTAAATGTTAATTACCGCGGTAAATCGCGCGAGACTGGGGAAAAAAAAAAAAAAAAAAAAAAAGAAAGAAAAAAAAGAAAAAAGTCGAGCGCAGATGATGTCGACATGGTCGTTGATTCTTCGATCTAATGGGCTCCGTATACGTACACACGCACGCGCGTACGCAATGAAACGGGATGTTCGGCCTAATTACCGCGTTTTATCAATAGGGATTCTTCCGCGCTGCCGTCTAATGGAGTGTCTAGGCTGTAATCTGTAGTGGGAAGCACGTGACACAATTTCGAAACCCGGAGTTCGTCGACCCAACGTTGCGTCATTGTCGGTGACGTTCTAGCCGCGCTGAACCGATGTGTCGCCCCTGTCTTCCTTCGAATTTATGACGTTGCGATCCGGCTTGTTTAAGGTTCACACGCGAGGAGGAAGCGGCCTCCTTCCTCCTCGCCACGAACACGCGCGGTTACGATTCGGAATTGGCGTGACTGAAACTCTTGGACGGGAAGGGGGGATAGAAGGGGAGGGCGGTGGTTTAGAATTCGAGGAATTTCCTCCGCTGGTCTATTTTTATTGTTACGGCGGAGGAAGTGTGGGTGGCGAAGTGGTTATATTTGACATCTTATATATCGAGTTGATGCCGTTTGATTTGATGTTTGGCATCTGTTTCTTCCGAGGGGCTTGGGTTTGATTTCTTTGAGAACGCGATAGAGGGATTACGGAAAGGGTAGTTGTTGTAGAGTTAGATGGGTGAGGAGGTTGAGGATGAATTGATGATGAATTTTAGGGGGGAAAGAACGTTATGGATTTTCTTTTGAGGGAGAATGATGGAAAAGATGTTTATGAGATTTTTGATTTTGAATTTCGTAACAAGTATTATTTATATATATATATATATTTTTAAATTGATTTTTACGAGTGAAATTGTGTTTAAAAAAAAAATTCATCATCAGAGCTACTCCATATGATTTTGAACGATCGATTCGACGGCAGCGTGATTCGATTAGCTTTTTTCTCTAAGCAATTACGGGAACAACTTGTTAAGTACTTTTTCCATTAGCCCCGGCTCTGCGGAAGAATTCCCAAGCTTAATCAATCAACTTCCGAATTATTCCCTCGAGGAATTTGATCGTTTGGAGCTACTTCGAAAGTGACAATGATATAGGTCAAAAAACTAGGGAAACGACTTCTCAGGGAAAATATATGACTCTTATTTATAATACTCGCATGCCTTTTTTTTTTCTCTACGTGGAATTTTCTATTCCCAAAAGCCACTTTTCTTTTTCTCTACATCCAACGATAAATATATTTCTTCTCGTACTTTTTGATTTACGCACATTTTGATGTAAGAAAAAAAATTTACGTTCCCTATTTATCAAACGTGATAATCAAATTTATCTTTTCATAAAACGATCAACCAATTCGAGTGATAGATACATTCGTATATAAATATATTCACAATATATAAATAAATTTACGTATTTACTCAAATTAATAAATTTAAATATCGCGTCTGATTATAAATTGCACACGTATCGTTCTAGTCCAATCGCAGCAATAATCGTCAGGAACATGGATTAGTTTGCAAACCCTTAATCAACCAACCACGCGTCGTTACCACGCTTGTCCCATTAACCGGGCAAGTTTCTGCGTACAGTTGAAAACACCCCGTATATCTCGACGCGCTGACACCGTTGCCGCGTCAGACCCTCCACCCTTTGATTTAATCCGTTCTCTCCCTTCATCCCTTCATCGCGAGAAGCGAAAAAGGGAAGGAAAGGGACAGAGAGAGAGAGAGAGAGAGAGAGAGGGTTGCGTTGGGTAGGGTAGGAAAATGGTGCCAAGTGCACAGTACTGGGGCATCGACCAGCAGTCGTTCGCGGCTGTCGTATGTCCGATACTCCTCTTGGCCATTTTCCATCACCGATATCATCGGATACCAACCGTAGAATTTTCAACTGGATAGTTCAACTGGACGAAGTTGAAGAGCAAGTTGCAAAACAGCGGTGTAAAAATCTGAGGTCGTTTATTGGCGAAAATTAAATGAGAAATTTATACATGGAATTTATGGTCGCGATAAGATAGCGTAAGTAAGATTTAGAGTGTAAGATTATCGAAAGATGTTTCATAGAGGGGATCATGATCAGGAATAAGGTAATCTAAGAAAGTGAGATTATGAGATAGTGATGCGAAATATAATTTCCATTCAATGTTTCGATTAATAAATAAATATTATTAATAAATAAATAAATAATAAAAATGTATAATAAAAATAATAAATAAAGGTAGAATCGCTGTTTATATATATATGTAATTGTATATTATAGTAAGATTCGTTTGATATCGATAGATTTAGATGGACATGTTTAAATAATTTTCACAATTCTCTTTTCTCATTTATCAACGTATAAAATATGGAAAAATATAAATAATCCTCATTTTATTTATCATTGGATACAATCGTAGAACTGTCGTGTTCCAATGGAATTTTGGTTCACCGCGATGGAGGATGGTTGAAAATTCGGAACCTTCGAACGCGGTATGTATCTCGTGCTCGATTCTTCGCACGATGATTACCCTTACCCGTTCCAATGGAACGAGCACAATTACGATTCGAATACGTCGATCGAATGCTCAATGTTCCAGCGATCGCTTCTCCTTTCGAACGTTTAAAATTCCTCGAACACCTAATTACCGAAATCAAACGATTCGAGCGATGGTGCATCGCCCGGATTAAATCAATGCTCTCTAATGAGCACTTCGAAATCGTCTGCAATGCCTGTCATTCACTCGGTAATCACGATTATTCGCCGTTCCCTTTGTTGTATATGCATCAGATCCATCCAGTGTCTCGCCAGTTCGTATTCCCCTGGCCACCTTTCTGAAAAGAAAAACACTCAATGGCTTGACTTTTCGGTCTTATTCTTTTCATTCTCTCGCAAATGCGTAGCATCGATTTTCCTCGTGATTATAATACGCGGTATTTCTTTCGAGTTTGTTCTTCGAGGATCCACGCGTTGATAGAAAGGATTATTATTTATATAGCGTTCTTCTTGATCGATTTAAGTAAGATTTATTTCGGCAATGATAGAAGATCGATGAAAATAATAATTTAGCATGATATAAAGTATATGGAAATTATCTTCGAAAATAATTATCCTTGTTCGTTTGTGTTGAACGATAGAATTTAGTATAAGTATAATGCTTTTACAATTATTATATTGTTAATGCGATATATTGTTATCTTTTCACAGTATATCTCATGAAACTCTACAATTTCAATTCATCGAAACAATAGCATTTATTTAAGAATAAGAATAATTATTCTTATTGCTTGAATCTTTAAAATAAAGGTGATAACTAATTTCAAATATTTCCAGTCGTAAATCTACTTCTTCTCTCGCTTCTAAATCATCACTCGATGAAAAATTCTATTGATACAACGAAAAAAATCAACAGTCCTCTTCCCGAACGGATGATAAATAGCGGAGGAGGGAACAATTCTAAATCATAAACAAACGAGACAATTCGTCAGCGGTCGAATAATTCAACTTGGCTGGTGGTGTGCACCTATAAAGCCGTACACAGTAGCAACCGTTTAGAAGGGAAGCAGCAGACTAAACAAAAATAATCTCTCGCTGCTTGCACGTTGCCACGGTGGCCGCCACAGGGAAAAGAGGGTGACATAAGCATATTTCTAGCATACTTACGAAGAAACCCAGCAATATCTCTGTTTAATGTACCATGAACGAAATCGAAATCATTTCGAAATTCATTATCGTACGCTAATTCTCCATCACATTTAGAATAGAATATCGATAGAGTGTTAATCTTTATTTGCATCCAAGTTTCACTTATTTCCAGAAATTGAAGGCTTAGAGTTTCGTACGCGTCCTCTTTGTATTGCTAAATACAAGTAAGTCTATTACGCGATTCTCCATCACATTTTCTATTTAGAATAAAATATCGATAGATTGTTAATCTTTATTTGCATCCAAGTTTCACTTATTTCCAAAAAAAAGGCTTAGAGTACGCGTCCTCTTTGTATTGTTAAATACAAGTAAGTCTATTACGCGATTCTCCATCACATTTTCTATTTAGAATAGAATATCGATAGATTGTTAATCTTTATTTGCATTCAAGTTTCATTTATTTCCAGAAATCGAAGGCTTAGAGTTTCGTACGCGTCCTCTTTGTATTGCTAAATACAAGTAAGTCTATTACGCGATTCGGTGAACGTGGGAATCGTCCAAAGGTGCGATCGAATTCTTGGCCGAGCTCTGGGGTCGGGTTATCAGCTACTGTCACGAGCACGTCGCCAAACGATCGTCGAGGGAATGTGGAAAATGTAACGCTAGCTAAATTAGTTAACGGGCCCAATTGCGATGGTCGCTTGGGAAATGAAAGGGGTGGAAGTCGGCCAATTATGAGAAATGAGGACGTGTTATCGAAGGTAATGTGAGGATACGGAAGAATAACATTTTTATTTCAACGCTTTGAACGTTAAATTAAATAAAAATAACGTGTCAATTGGTCATAATGATTATATATATATCGTTGTAGAAATTTTCATTATTGAAATTGGTACGTTTGATTCAATTTCTCCCTTCTTTTTTTCATCAGGAATAATTAATTTTTGTTAACAGCAGATGCTTATGAGAATATAAAAAAATATTCAAACTAGAGTTTCGCTCGCACATATTATTTCTAGAAAACAATTATTTGAAGAGGGGAGGATCATTTAAAGACATCTCAAAACTAAAGCAAAAGCTTGAAATTACAAATTACACGATATTGCTTACCTTCAAACGTACAGAAAAAAAAGAAAAATCTCCATTCAACGATTCCTCCTTAATCTCTTCCCAATCTCCAAAGAATTCTCACAAATCATCCGCGATCGATCGTAACGAAAGGAATCTCGTATAATCCCGATAATATCTCCCAGTTTACAACTGGGAAATCTCACGTCCCCTCAGCTCAACCAAAATCGATTCGTCGCGCGTTTCCTCGCCACGTCTGTTTCCTTTCCAAAGACGTTTGTGTACACTGGCGCGCGCGGTAAAGACACACGCGCGGCGAGAATGCACCCGGCAAAATGCCCGTCTGTATACAATGCGTCGAATGTCTGGCCAGCGTCTGGCCGGGATCCTTGAATGAACGCCTATTTTTAAAAGGGCGCACAAACGGTATAAACAAGCGGCCGGTCGGTCGGATCATCCCCCTGCCCACGAAATGGAATTCGAGCCGTGGCCAAGCTTCGAGAGAGAGAGGCCTTCGTACGTGTCTGTCGTCGGGCGTCGCGACGCCGACGCCGACGTCGATGCCTCATCGGCCACGTTTGCGGCCGCGTTTCGATCGATACCTCGCTGCCTCGACAAAGTTCGCTAATTGAAAGCGGAGACTAATTCGATGGATGTCGATCCGTGATTTCCGATTTTATGATCTCGTTTTACAAGTCTACGAGCTACGTGTGTGTCTGTGTGTGTGTGAAAGAGGGAAGTTTGAATCTTGTGAATCGAAGGTTTGGTTGTGGTTCGAGGAAGGAATTTTTTTCCCCCTCTTTGCGGTGGGAAGTTTATTGCTTTGAATTTCGATCGTAATGATTTGATCGTCCATTATTGTTGAAATTTTGCACGTGATCGTCGGTGTTTCTTCGTTCGATTTATTTTTTATCTTCGATACGAATATATGGGATAATTAAAGATTAAATAGTGCAGAAATAGCAGCTTTGATGGATTTTTTTGGATCATTTTGCTCGTGAATCATTTTCATTTAAATATCAAGTTTGTTCATATGGATGAAATCGACAAAAAATATATTTCTATTATTAATGGAAGAGAATTCTTCTTGCTTGCATAATCTTGCAATAATTTTATCTTCGCAAGGGTTCGTCCTTTTTTTTTTTTTATAATATATCCCATGTGTCTTCTCAAAATTTTCTCAAATATATTCGTACGAGACGTTCTCGTGAAACACGTGTACTTTCCATCCAAGTTCACTTTATCACGCGTTGCCCACGTTCTCTGCCCTCGAAACGCGAAGGGGAAAAAATCGAAACACGCACGCCAGGAAGATATTTCAAACGCGATACGTAGGTACTCTCGGTCACGGGGATTATAAAAAAAAAAAAAAAAAAAAAAAAAAAAGAGAAAAATGTCGCAGACGATGACTAATGAATAAAATATACGGCCGTGCGTGTTGTAACGATGCGGCGTAAGATAATATCAGCCGACACTAATAGCTTGTCTTTTTATCGATAACTGCAGTCATCGGTAGACAGTGACTAGACACAAAAATCCTCGCCACTCTTACGATAACACCTCCAAGAAACGATTATTCATAATGTGATCTAATTCTTTCTCTTTTTTTTGCTTTTTTTTTTCCAATTTTTCTCGAGATTTATTAGCTCGTTCCTCCAGTTTTTCTATTTCTTTCTTTTTTTGCAGATTCGTTAGACTGAAGAATATATTAAAAAAATGTATCGATATATCGAAGAAAGTTATCTCTTCTATAACACTTTTGTTGAAATAACGTACACCGATGTATCATTATAATTATAGTATTTTATTAATTATAGTATGTTAATTAATTTTAGATTCATGTATCATATTTAGATGAAGGAAAAAATGCCATCGTTGTAATGTAAGTATTCCTTTGCTATTTTGTAATACATACAATTATTGCGCATCCAAATTTATAATATTTCATACATCATTATACATACAAAAAAAAAAAAAAAAATTTAATGAAATTCTCTCTAACGAATGAACGTAAATTTCAGATTGTGAAGAGAATTTACCAAACTCGTGCCTCATAAATCTATTGCAGTTTTGAATCTCCGGCAAGATTCATAAGAAACAGGATCTTATTATAATTTTATATCAATAATTATTTCTACCGGAATATTTAACGTATATATCTATACGTGTTCATCTTCGAGTAATTAAATGCACGTTTTAAAAATACATTAATATAAATCTCTACAACGATCTTATTTTTAAAGCATAATAATACTCTTACGCTTATAGACGAAGAGGATTGTTTCGAACGGACAGAGCAGAGGGGTATCCCCATCGCCTTACCGATGTCGCAATCGCGCATTATAGGCCCTAACAATAGGCTCGAGACGCGGTTATTCGATTGCGTGAGAAGGTCGTCCGCGGATCGCGGAAATTGGGGCCCGACTCGAATGAAAATTGACTCGTTTATCGTTCGGGTGCAACGACCGGTGTAGCGAGCGCGGCGCCGTGACACGGTTCGCCATTTCTGCCGGGTCCATTCGTTCGTTCGATCGCGGATCACGGAAGGAAGGGTCGCGATATCGGTGCCTCCTCGAGGCCACCGTTCACCACCTCGAGTGTCCTTGGTGACGATCGAGATCGAAGGATCGAGACTGGGTCGCCAGACAGGAATTTGCTGGGCGAGGCTTTGGAGGTAAGATCGTGTTCTTTTCTGCGTGGTGAATAAAAAATTATTAATACTGATTTAATTGATAATAAATTGTTTAGGAAGGAATTGCGTTATCGCGAACAAGAGTTTCTTTCTTCTAGGGGTTGATGGAGTAGTTGTTGATAAAATTTTTTAAAATGTGTATGTTTACATCAAAATAGTTGGAATTCGATAATTTCAATAACTTCAATAATTTCTTTGCGAAAAGCATTTAATGTATAACCTGATTCTTACATACATTTGCATATTTGAATATTGATTAGTATTTCTGTGATACTGGTTTTGGAATTGTCTACCTTGAAGCTATATCTTGATCGAGAGTGAATGGACTTTTTTTTTTTTTTAGTCTAGAATGAGATCATAAATCGCTTATCAAAGTTTATTTTTTATTCTATACAGGTACGTGTATGTACTTGTCATTGATCGAGTAGATTTTGTGGTAGTGTATTTATTTTTAGTCTTATTTAAAGGATTGGACGAAATTTAATTTCACAACTATTTTGCACGTATGTATTAAAACGATACGTAACATTTTATTATTTTTTATTATACTTCCACGACCAACAACCAAGAAGAAGAAATTTCGATTAACAAAATCATATAAATAAAAGATACGATGAAACAATATATAAAACGTATATTATACGTAAGAATATATGCTCTAATCAAAATAAAGAAAGGAAATACGAATTATTATTACCCTTCAGCTCGTTAAATTTTATTAAAAACGATTGAGAATCGAGGATGAAGTTATTTTTTCTCAGGAGTTTTAGCACGTTATATCATCCAACTCCACCAATTTTTAATAAAGACAAAATGTATTCATGAAATCCTCCGAATTCTCCCCCTCCCCTCCCTGCGACGAAATAAGACGTTAATTCTCACCCAGCGTGAGCATAATAATATATCGTTAGTGTCGCGGTGCGGTTCGGGGTTAACATCGCCACGTGTACACGCGGCTTTCCTGCCTCGTCCATCGATTATACGATAAATAAATCCTGGCTTAAGTAACGCGACCGCACAACTCAACTTGCGCCGCAACATTCTTGCATCTGGTTTCACCTCCACGGGGGCTGCATAATCGCGATAATATAGCCGGCTATTTTACATCCGCCGGAGGAAAAGTAACGAACCCCTCTGCGCCGTAGATTGTCGTTTTAATCGCGTGCCAATTATCCTTTTCTGCGATTCCTTATTGCTTCAACGATGTTTGCGAGCATTTGCCTCTGTTTTTAATTGCTCGGATTTTTGCAGGAGGAAGCGTGACGTTAACGCAGCGTTTCTCAATCTGTGGATCGTTGGTAAATTTTTAATGGATTGTTTTAAACTATGTAAACAAATAATTTTCAAATATTTTAGAATTTTTTTCAAAGTCTCGATAATAGTAATTAAGCTTAGGAAAAGAAATTTACGAGTGTGTTCGTTCGATTGATATTATAAATATTTGAGAATTATTATAAATATATTTAAATATTTTAATTTTAATAAATGCACGACGAAAAGATTGAGAAGCCCTGATTTCATGCGCCTATAATTTCAAAGTATAAATCTGTTGTGTATTTTATTCTATTTTATTCGATTCATTTTCACGGGAGTATAGTAAGTATTTTATGGGATCGGATAATGAGGCACGATCGTAAAATGGCGTTGCTCTCGTTGTTTTGCGAGAGTTGGTTTCCGTTCATTTGAGAGCGCGATTAATTTTTATATTTATCGATCACCACTGTTACAACCTACACTTTACGAGGATGAAAGAATTTATTTAGATAATGTGTGTATAAATTTATTAAAATTCGAACAATATCTTCCGTAAGGGTTGATTTTATCACTTTCTAAGTGAAATTAATAAACAAAACTTACTCCATTCATAATGAAATACACATCAATTACGATCTATGATATATATTATCAAAGTTTCTTCCACGACGTTCGATGAATCCGCTCAAGATGTATAAATACTTTCGCCAGAGAGATTGCGCATATCATCTACCTGCAATCGCAATGCAAATTTACACCACGTCAATCGTACCACTTTTTATCAAATCTTCCCCATACCCACTTATTCAAACACGCGATGATATTTCGCATATCGAGTACCCCTCCTCCCCCTCTCCCTGTATTACGCGTAAGCAAGTACGCACGTGCTATATCGCGATACGCAACCGGTCGGTTACGTATAATTTATACGCGGCTGTCATTGCGCCCCTGCTTCTTTTCACGACTCTGTTACGACCATGTAGGATCCTCCCAGCGGGTCGTCCTCCTCGAGCAAAAGATAATCTTCGGAACGGTGGCACGCCGTTCGAGAGAAAGAAAGAAGAAAAAAAAAAAATCGAAAAAAAGGGGGGAGGGGCATCCAACCGTCGATTTTCCCGACGATTTTACGAGTTGACGTGATTTCACGGAGTCGTGCACGTAAATGGACATCCCATGCCGGCTGCGACACCTTGCGTCTTAATGGACGTCGATTTAAAAATGAGAAGCTTCTCGTGCAGCTGCAGAGGTACGGTTTTGCAGGCGACCGATCCAAAAGGAGGGGGGGGATTACATAAAATTCCGGATTTTTATTTCGAAAAGGAATCGGCGTACCGATTTTATGGAATCGTCATTGCTTGGTCCACAAAGAGGATATCTTTTACGAACGCCACTTCTTTAAATACGATTTAAAATCTTCGTTTATTCTCGTTTCATCGCGTTCTACGAATTTTATATATCGTTGTTGACTGGGCAGTGGAAAACAATAAATAAAATATACGGGTTTAGCTGAATGAATATATTTGATTATGCGTGATTGCGCGTATCTGTTTATAAAACATTTGAAATACGTGTATCGAAGAGAAACAAATAGCTACCAACTATGAAATAGTAATGTTGCTGACAACATTCAATAATGATATCATATATATAAAATTTCAGTGAACTTTAAATTCTATAACAATCGTTTATATAAAATTGAAAATGAAAGGGGCCAATTTTTTTGAAAATTGTTTTTGTAATTTGATAAGTAATCAGCGCAAAAATGTCGATGTTGAGTGTTCTTTTAATGCTGGCAACCTCTTCCTCGTTCAAGATTCCTCGAACGTAATTTTTTCTCGATCTAACACTTTTCTAATCCCGTAGGGGGGGAAGGAGCGAGGAGAGAGAGAAGATAAGAAGTGTTGGCGAGGCATAGCGAATAAGCGTCGTCGTCGAACGAATGCACGGTGATTATGCAGGAATGGATGAAGAGGAGAGGGCTTGTGGACGTCTAGGACGGTAGACAGGAGGTTAATCGAGCCCGAGAAAACTCGTTCCGCGAATTTTTCTAGGATTCTAGGCGAGGCCGGTTGAATATCCAGCTTCTCTCGGCCATTAGTTGTAATCTTCGTAGCTACGTGTAGCTATTAATAATGCGTATCGCCGCAAAGAGGACGTCGCACTCGCGCTCACGTTCAGCTCGATTACGCTCGCGTACATTCCCGCCACGTATATTCTCGAACACCTTGCGTGGAAAAATGAAGGAATCTTGTCGAAGTTGCGAATTGCAGGGAGCGTTATACGTGAGAGATTAAATCGATGAGTACACAATTTGGAAACGGATAGTTTTTAGAGAAATGATTAAAACGATTCAAAGGAAGCGCGAAGAGATTGTAGAGGAGGATGTATTTTAATGGATAATAATACGATAAAGGAAATTAAAAAATTTCTAAAAAAAAAAAAAACGGAAGAAATTTCACCAAGCGGAGAAGTGACTCGTCATTTAGAACGAATCATCTGTGACCTCGTTACGTTCGACCATCGCCACGGGGAACACGTCAATGACGTATTAATCAACGTTAGGCGGTGTCTATCGCCAGTTTATGGACGTGAAATGACTGCCGGTCGTAGCATGCATTCGAATGAACAGCGTTTCACGGTGAACAGCCTCGAAGATAAGGATTATCGCGAATCATGGGTACGTAAAAGGTGCTCGAAACGATCGTTGAATTTTGTTGCACAGCCTTAGTGGTCACGAGGAACTATACTTTCTTCCCTTCCCTTAAGGGAAATTCAATGTGGATATAATATCTGTATTGAAAATTGCTACTTTTAATGTTGCATAAAATACACCTTTGCACCTTTATTAAAGAGGTTTCTGAGATATTATAAAAAATATTAGCTCTTGGTCGTGGAATAGCATGGACAACGGATGGAAATAGAAAATTGGCGGTTTTAATGTTGCATAAACTCTTTTGCACTTTTATTAAGGGTTCTGGTATATCATAAAAAAAATATTAGTTGCCGGAATATCCGATAGAATAGATAGAGATGGAATAGAAAATTGGTGGTTTTAACGTTGCATAAACTCCTTTGCACTTTTTTTATTAAGAATTTATTAAGGATTTATTTCTGACATATTATACAAAGTTTAATCCGTACTAATTTTGTTTTTTCTAGAAATTTTTAATTAAAATTATAACTTATTTTTAGATAAATCATAGTCTCCTCTTTAATCCCATTAGATGAAAAATCAATTTCATCAAATTAAAGAATAACGAAGTAACATCTATAATATTACAATATTTAATATTTCTGTCATTTGAATAATTACGCACAAGATTTACTTGGATATTCGAAACACAGAACACGACGTAATTTTGGATCTAAGATCCATTCCATCTCTCCTTCAATTTCACCAATCCACGACGAAACTGGCCAAGTTCAAAAACAGTCCAATTTATTATATTACATTAGAAAAAGACGGTACAAAAGAAAAATCAAAGTTCACAGATATTTTTGAATATTTCGAAACGTCGAATGGAACACTTTCAAGATACGCTACGGACTCTGAAGGGAGAAACGCAGTTTCCAAACAATTCCTCGACGATTTCTCGAAAAGTGGACACGCGAAGAAGGATTGGGCCGAGGAAAGAGGCAGAGAAAGAGAGGAAACGGCGGGTTGGGCAGGTTATAGAACGGTGGCGAGACGCATACGCGCATAGTAGACCTTGAGCCACTATTACCGACTGTTTATGCCGTGATGTAATCGTATCCTATCCGTGGCTGGCCTAGGCTACACCCAGAGAACCAAGTGTCGTAAATAATACTCTCTGTACATTCGACGCTTTAGGTGCATTGAAATAATTTACGGCTAACCACGTTCCGCCGTCTGGACGCCTCGCGTCCCTATGCCCTCTGCATACGTAGCATAGGCGTCAATATGTAAAGGATAGAGTATAGTAAGTAAGTAATGTGATTGATTGGACATCGTGTGACTGGTGGTGAATGTACTGCGAGGAGAGAAATAGAAGTTGATTCTTCCTTAGCTTCTTCTTTTACCATTATTCATCTTTATGCATATTGTGATAGTGAGAAAATCAATGTGATTGATAGGACGTCGTGTGATTGGTGGTAAGTGTGAAGAGAATAATTGATATTGAATTTTTTCTTTAGAATATCATTATAATATTTGTTATAGGATGATATAATATTAAAAAACAGAAACGAGGATGAATATTACTGAAATTTACATCGAAATCGTGTTGTATATGTACCATGTATGCATTATAAATGGATTGCTACAAATTGAATGAGAATCGTGTTATATCAAAACCACATTGCATAAATATTATATCATACAAGGATATATTATATTCCTTTGGTACTGATATCTAATATTTTTCGTCTTAGTAAAATTCATTTCACTTGTAAAATGTATTAAATTATATTATTTGCATTGCAACAAGATTCGTAACTAACATTATTAATAGGCAAATTATTGTGCAACGGGGCCCAGATAATCAGCTAGCAATAATAAAGAGAATACGTAGGAGTCGAGTGGCGATAAAACTAGGGAAGATTGCATTGCTATAGGTCAAACTCCACCCCCCCGTGGGTGTAGCTCATTACGATACGTGTTAACGTTATAAATATACATTAAATCATCCAAGAAACTTCCATCCTTTTCTTCATAATTATACACTCTAAACACGTGATATTACTATATTACTGGATCGTAACGTTCGAAGAAACCATCATCTCTCAATATTCTTGTAGAAAATTTTGCAGAAGGAAATTAAAGATTATACTCTATACGTTACATATTTCCCATGACGAATTTTAATACTCTCGATGATACTGGTAGAAATAAAATTTACTCCGTTAAAAATACATTTCGCAAGGAAGGAGGTATCCAGTGTCTCAGAAGAGAAATTGGGAAACACTGTTCTATAATATATTGTCACTCATTAACAACTTCTAAAGACCAGATCGCGACGACTGGTTAACCATCACCGACGCAAGACACGAAGCTAGAGATTCGAAGCCGGATCTCTCGTTCGTTGGGCGTGTTGCAACACAATAGAGAATCATAAGTGTGCAGACAGCCCCTATCGTAATCTTTCAGACAGTTCCGCGGATCTTTTAACTCCTCATCGTTCTCCTATCGAGGAAACTTGCATTGTTAGATATATTTTCTATATATATATATATATTTTTTTTTTTTCTTTATGACTATGATGGGTGAACAGGTTTAACCGAACGAATCTTAACGATTTCGCAACGCTTTGTATCACAGCGAAGAGAGAAAATGTCGACCAATTATAATATTCTATTTTTTACCATTCGATGTTTTATTCGATGATGTAATAAAATTGCAAGCTGATTAAAATCGAGATGTGAGTAATGATGCAGGAATAATTTTCTTGCTTGGCCAGTTGATTGCCCTAAGGGAATCGAAGGCACCTTTGATCTCGTGGAAATGGCATTATCTTATGAATATGCATAGAATGTTTAGAAAAATGTTATTATACGAGTTGAAGATTAATTTTTTTTTCTAATTTTTTTTATCTTTTTTTTTTTTTTCTTTGCTCATTTTATGTTAGGTATAAAGGTATGTTATTACTTTGGCTAAAGGTCTTGAGGCAGTGATGTCGAAACTCCTCAGACTAAAGTGGTTTCAGCAGAAGTTGCACAGGTTCTGTCTCGACTTGTGAGAATATTTTTATGACAGTATTCGCGATAGTGTCTACAAATGACAAAGAGATTGATAAAATTTATCTAACTGTGTGTCATAGTTAGACATTGTGCACGCTTATGCTAATAGAAACAATATTATTATACAAATATAAATTTTAATATAATTCAATACTAATTCGACAATTTTGGAAAAAAAATATCAAATAAATAAATCATCATAATTCACCTGTATGTATTTTGATGGACGTAGTTAAATAGCGGGAATATATGAATTTATAATAATTCAATACATAAAATGTAAAAAGGCGCAAAATATGCAAAACAAAGTGCACATTAATGTGTATTCATTAAAATTTAAATTCAATGTGAAATATAAATATCCATATCCATAGTTCTAGTTGTAACTACGCAAAACAAGAGTATAAAAAATTCCATGAAATTATCGCAAAATTGTTTTCAGAATTTTTTTTCTTTCTAAATTTAAATAAAGAAAATTAATCGAAACGGCAGTACGAAAACAGAAATCTTTCACAATTTACGAGTATATCCACTGTATCGGTATTACGACGCAACCCAATGCGTCGTTTACAAAAAGAGACGCGAGATCGAAGACCTCGAAAGCACGATTTCGTCCTGTACCGGTGCATCGGTTGTGCAGTATATGCCTCGAATCATCCGTGAGTACGTTCACCTCGCAAGGCCAATTGCATTGCATTACATCGACGTTGCCCCCCTCTCGGCCCCCTTTTAACTTCTTCGCAGGCATTCAATTCTAAACGCCTCGTGAATAATATCGTGTACTCGTGAATGGTCGTCACGAAACGGCCACGTGGTGGACCAAACAATGCGAAAACGACACAATTATTTCGTACTTATCGCGTATGTACTCGTGGGCCACGTTCCCCATCGATGATTCCTTGTATTTGTCGCTAGAAATGATCGCGAAATCACGTGCTTGTATAAATATTTTACATATTGTTATTTCCTTTCCTTATTGGAATGTAACTCCGGTTGGTATATTTGTCAATAGAGATGTGCTCTGTTTGGAAATCGAATGCTTGGAAATACTTCGACGTATTATTGTCCCCTTCTTTTTAACGCTTGTATGGAAATGCATCTCTGCTTGTGAATATTAATACACATTGGTATTATAGGTAAACTGGATAATAAGAGGAAAGTGGTTTCCACTATTTCTAACTACTTTTTCCCTTCTTGTTTATTATTCAATCAGACACATAGAGTATTTTTTTCATGTTTCGGTATTTATTATGCGATTAATATAAATAATTTATATTCCTGTTTTAGAAATTTTCTAGAAATCATCGGGGAAATTGATTTTTACATATCGATTGATCATTAAAAAATTTTATCATGTGATTATCACGTGATATCGAGGAATTTTATTATAAAATTTTATTATTTATAATTTGAAATAAATCTGAAGTAAACATCAATACGTTTCATCATAAAAAAAAAAAGAAATATCGCGAATCGTTCAATATCTGAATTATTTTTTAAAATATCGATATCCAAGATCGATCGTACGCCATTACGCGAACAGCAATCACGAATATCGTAGAATTCATCGATGGTGGATCGCCTTTGGTGATGAATCATGAGTTCGTACTATCTCTGATCCTCCATCAACATGGTAGCCTTATGTAAAACTGGTCTAATAACAGCATATCCGGCCTCGCTTCGTTTAAAGTCGCGCTTCTTAACACCGGGTTAACACGTAACATTTAGCATGATAACGTTACACGCAGTCACGCGTGGGCCATAGCGACGTTCCATACTCGTTTCCTCGTGTCTCGAGGACGTTCCTGGAAATTGTAATCAGTTTCGAAGCACTGGTGGAGACTCGCCATTTTACGTAATTCGTTTGTTTGACGAATCTCTTGCAATTTTTAAGCACGAGCATTTTAAAACCCGTCGAAAATGGTATTTCATGTTGTTTATGATAATAGCTGGATTAAATAAATATATTTATTTGTTCGATTTTTAAGAAGAGGGGACGCTCGAATTATTGAAATAAATGAACGATTGTCCACATTTCGTGTAATTTATTTATTCTTATCATATAAATTTTAAGCAATTTTTTCAAATTGATGCAAATTTTTAAAAAACAATTCTTGTAATAACAAAAGATTCAAATTTAAATCTCGATGCAAGATCAGAGGAGTAAAAGCCGGAAATTCACCAATTCTCTTTCATCAACCCTCCTCAAACTCTTTAACTATAATCCGTGAAACCGCGACCCCCATGCTCGGAAAAATCGACTTTAATCATCTCTTTTTTTTCCCACCATTTCCACGGGGGTTATCGAAACAACGGTTCCAACACCACGACCGGAGGGCAGATTCCACGATCCAATACATCATCCAACATCTTTCCCTCTCTTTCTCTCTCACCATTTCCATCCCCCCTCCTCCCCCTCCGTGTTTTTGTTCGTAGGCGTGAGAGCCACATTGGCCACGGTGCTCACTCGCCTCCCCTATTGATTTTGGGAAATTGAATTCAACCTTCTCCTCTGTGTGTTTTCGTGGAGCGGCCGTGGAACCGGGTCATTGGGCCTCCCCGTTATTACGTCTCTCATCCTCGGCCGTCACGTCGCCATTACGTAAACCTCGATTGCATCTACCGCATTCTCAAACAAACACACGAAGAACGCCTTCTCCTCGGCCAGACAGACGTTCCTCTTGGCACGGAGGAGCTCGAAACACGCGTCTCCGTGTCTGGCTCCGCTTTCCCCCTCCCTCTCTCTCCCTCCTCATGCATCTGCACTCTGTCGCGCTCTCTCATTCGCGTGTACTCATTGTAGCAATGCTCGCGAGCAATTGCACGCGCCCGGTGCAACCTCTCAACCTCTCGCTCTCTGGTGCCCGTGTACCGTGTAGGCTCTGGTGGAACAGAGATAGACGAAATTTTGTAATCTCAGGAATAAAGTCGTTTCGAGTTAAGTTAATTTATTATATTCAAAGCGTAAGGATAATTCGTTGTGGAGGAATATACGAGGATATAAATTGATCGAGGAT
Organism: Apis laboriosa; assembly: GCF_014066325.1. Classification (NCBI taxonomy): domain Eukaryota; kingdom Metazoa; phylum Arthropoda; class Insecta; order Hymenoptera; family Apidae; genus Apis; species Apis laboriosa. The sequence continues at coordinate 53,491 of NW_025222932.1, read as the reverse complement.
TTATAAATAAATTTAAGTTAATTTTTCGAGGATGTTAATGGGCAATCGTTAAGCTTTGAAGAATGTTATGATGATGCAGTTTTGTGCCTCTTCGCAAGAGAAAATAATTCTATTCAATTGCATTGTGTATCCTTGGAATGGATACACGTCGTATTTAAGAGAGTAAGTGTCTCAAGGTTTCGCCTCGTGATAAGCGATGATTCTTCTTGTAAATCTTCTCTGTTACAATGATGCTTGTTATGAGGAAGTTGGGGAGTTCGTTGGGGAAGGAAGGTTCACAGATTCAAAATGTGGGGTTGTGATGATTGAGAAGATTAAGTGGTTGGTAATTTTATGAGGTATCTTTGAGTAAGTTTGGAACCGAGCCAAATTTTAGATTTGAATTTGTTCGGTGTTATTCTGATTGTCGTTGAAGAGGAATTGGGTCAGAAAAGTATCAGATGATGAATCAGAGAAATGTTTATGTAATAATTTTGTCATTTTTACGAATATTTGGAATTTAGAACATTGAAATAATATACGTTATTTCATTGGTATAATATTTAAAAGAAAATATAATTAATTAATCTGGAACAGCATGTATCCATTTCTCTTTTTTTATTGTCTTTGTGTATCTATTTATATCTAATATATAAACTATGGAATTATTTCGGACAAAAATCATTTTCTTTCAAAACCGATAATCGCATCAAATCTATACGATAATACGAATATAACGTAAAATCGAAATTGTACAATTTTATAGAAAATAATTACCGATGTCTATCTCATCGTTAATTCATCTTTAATTTCCATATATATTAATCATCATCATAAAATTCAAATAAGTGATATCACTAGACTAAAATATCAACATTGGATATTACAGTTCTCGGTAAAAACGTTATTATTCATGAATCATTAACACATTCCAAAACGATAGAATATTTATACAAAAGAAAATCTTACTCCTGCATGTATTATATAATATGCAAGAAATATTCTCGTACTTCCGTAATCAATTTCCAATCATCCGATTTATAATCAACGTTTCCAGTCTCGATTCTCAATAGTTATGTCAGAAAGTGTTTGCCAATTACACACAATGATTCGATCGACTATGACTCATAAATATGTCTCGCAAGTGCATATGTCTCGCGGCCTGTTTGGAAGCAGCTCGTTTGGAAAAACTCGTGGAAGGCACGTGAAGTTAATCGCGCGACCTATTGGGAGGCGGAAGGCCACGAAGTCATGGCGCCTGGGTTTCGACCACGATCCGAACGAGAGAGGATCGAGAACATGCGAGAGAGACAAATGAGGCCTCGTTAAATGGAACACAATCGACGTGTACGTGAGCAGAAAAAGAAGAAGAGGAAGAAGAAGAAGAGGAGGAGGAGGAGGAGGAGGAGGAACGTCTTTTCTAAAGATACATTGGATTCCAGGACGCATGGCCTTAGCCTAGTTGCGGGATAGAGATAGGAAAAAGAGAGGGGGGGAAGAAAGAGAGAGAGAGAGAGAAGAGGTTTTAAGTAAATCGTCTAATCGCGACTGCGGTACCTTGTAAGGACAAATTCGTGTTTGTCGAACGGATAAAACTTGCCTCTTGGGATGCGTTAAGGAAATCTGGGATCGATTGGTTCTATCGGAGGTATTTTTTGAAAGGAATTACGAGGAATTTGGAAAGATCGTTGTAGTTTCCTCTTTGTTGTGGTATTAAATTATTCTTCTTCTTCGTATGTGAGTAATTCAACCAATATTGCGTCAAAACACTTTTATTGTATTAGCATTTACAAATCTTCGAGAACGCTTATGCACTTTCTTTTTTTCTAATTATTCTATTTCTATTTTTAGATATGTACCCGATCATCGAATTCGAGTGACTGCCAAAAAGTTCGAATATCTCCATAATCTTCCATATTAACCAGAAAATAGAAGAATTAATTTTTCATTCTTACTCGAATCGATCTTAATTCGATCAATCAAAGTGCTCACGAAAATGATTCAACACGCCTGCACGGGCACAATCTATATCTACACATAAAGAACGACAGGAATTAGCGTTCGGCAACAGACAACAGAGAGTCTCAGGGAGTGTGGATCGTTTCGTTGAGGCGGCCTGCCTAGACACTTGACAGACTTGTGCTTTGCACAATAGTAGGAAGCGCTAAAAATAATCCGGCTCCACGACGTTCTGGCCTTGGCCAGATCCTCTCAACCTGGCGGTACCACCTTCTTCTTCTTCTTCTTCTTCTTCTTCTTCTGCTTCTTCTTCTTCTTCTTCTTCTTCTTCTGCTTCTTCTGCTTCTTCTTCTTTTCCTTTTTCTTTTCTTCCTCCTCTCTCCGCGTCCTCTTCCCCAATTGCTCTTCATCTAACCTGTTCCATTCTTCCAGACACGATTCAACAGTACGTCACCCGTGGACGACCTATCTTTTTTTTTTACTCTGCCGTTTCGTGCACGCACAGAATGCCCACCTACACGTGCCGGATAGGTTGTGTGGGCGTTAGATTTTTCTTACGGGCATGTCTTTGAGCGATGGAGTACCCCTCTGGCTCCCTCCTTTCCACGTGCTTCTCGTTACCCTCGCTCTGACAGGTCTCCCTGGCGACCCGAGCCGTGCCTTTTCGGGAGGGGGAGGAGAGGGAGGGATGAGGTGAGAAGCTATGAAACTGTAATCCCATATTTGTGAGACGATACGTAACTGTTAAGGTACATTCTCGGTGAGAATAGAAGTTTTCCACGAGGAGATTGATGGTTGTTGTTTTTCCACAATGTTTCTTCCAGTCTTTTCTTCTCACAATGGTGGAAATTGGCGTTTTTTGAAATGTTTCCATAGAAAAATTGATGTTATCGTAATGGGTGTAAATGGTGATAACCAGTGTGTGATACACGAGAAGTTAAATGGTTGGTATGTTAATAGTTTTTACAATGTATTTTATATTTAATTTGGATTGTCTCGATTCTGATTACAGAATAGATTTGAATAGAATGCTAGAAAAATTCAAGATCACGTTAGTAATATTTTTTATTCTTGTTAGATTAATTGAATTTATAACTAAATATTTGAATTATATATACAATCAGTAATAGGAAATGTGTTAAATAATGAAAACATTATTCTATGATTTGCATTTAGGAATATTAAATTCAAGGTATTTATTGAAAGGTAAATTATTGAAATTATTACAAATTGTTTTTGTTCATTTTGAATCATAATCATAATTATCATCTCATTAATTATGAATCTTACAAGGCAAATAGATAATATTCTGAAGAGGAATGAAAAGAAGAATAAGAAGTACATTAATTTTTAATTTGAAAAGTGTCTCTTTTCAAGCATTATTTTCCTTAATTTTATTTGAAAAATAAAGAATTTCAAATAATCAATCATTCGTGTTTCTAGGATATTAAAAGAATTTTAATCAGACCACGTGTCCGTTCAGGAATATCAATCTCATATAACAAAATTTTATAAAAATTTCTATAAAAACTTGTACGATATCACACACGTGATTTGCCTCGAAACAGAAGGAAAACTATAATATGTGATATTAAAGAAGTTTACGAAACAGATTCGTAATAAAACGATACACTTTGGAATCCACCATATGCTCAGATAGTAAAATCTTACGAAACTTTAGAAGAATAGTGGTTGGATAATACGTATTACAAACTATGGAAGAAAAATAATTCTTATCATTTTCAAATAAACAAAAAAGACTTTTCAAATAGGATCAAATCGACGAATAGACAACATTTATAATAATATAAAAAACTTACACCATTATAGTTAATAGATATTGGATAATTGTTTTTTTTATGATTAATAACAACTAAATGGATTTATAATATTTATTAAAGTTAAACATTTCAATAACTATAAAGGTACTTATCTTTCAAATATGCACAATAATTTTCAAATGTTAATTCTATTAATTTAAAATTGATAGATCCATAAAGTTGGGGCCCAGCCTGTAAAACACGTATACACGACATAAAAACGCATAACTCGTTACTTTCACCAAACTTTATTCCTTGCAAGATAAATGTACGAACTTTTACATACTCTCCTATTATAACAATTATAACGTAACGAAGAAAAAGTGAGCAAGAAACCCATTTTCATTAGTGATCACGATCCCATCGCTTGCCACAAAGGGACTGACTTATGCCTGCGAAAAGGGAGAGGCATTCGCTTCGATATCTCGATCGATGTCGAAGAGATCTTGCACGCTCATCGACAGTCGGCGTCGAGACGTCCGTGGAGAACGTGGATGACGTACAACATGCGGCGAAATGACAGCAACCACCGGCGGCGGGTCATACGGTGATCCACGCCGCATTCTGCACGCTCGGTTGCATCTAGATGCTTATCAGCCTATTGTTACCCCGTCTCGTTTCCTTCTCTTTGTTCTCCGCGCCTCGTCCAACACCGGTGACGCACTTAATAAATAGATAATTACGTTGCAGAATGCGACTCTGCATTGTCCGCGGGGACCTATTTTTAAATCGCGATACACTCTTCTTCTATTTTTCAAACACGAAGCCTTGGGATTCTCGAGCTCTGCCATTGTTGTCACGCGATATTTCGTTTCTATATCTCTTAAGTAGCACGCGGATTCGAGGTAAGATCGAAAATATTATCTGCAAATGGACATTGAACGACAATTCGATCCATAATAATAATATACATCCATTGTTTCAGGATAAGATTATCGAGAGAATTACTCACGTGTGTACACATTAAAAATAACAAGCAAAAATCTTGTCGCCGGAATTACTCAAATGTACAAATGTAAATATTTACAATTACAAAAAAAAAAGAAGCCTCGTGAGTGATGTTATGGAGACACATGTGCTCCAATGTGTACGACGCAATGTGTAAATATATCGAGGCAGATTTAATATCCGTAACCACGCCGATAAAATCTTCAAACAGAAGCGAATCCAAACGTTCTATTCAAACTATTTCGTCTATTTGACGAGGAAAAGGGTATCGATCATTCTCATCGTGTAATCCCGCGTGTCGCATCACGCCACTGGACAGAAGGCACGCTCCTCAAACTTTACCTCCTTGCCCTCCTCGCGGCGATAAAACGAGATGGTGGCAAACTCGTTCCTCGTGCCCTGGCTGCCAGATAAACTAGGAGTCTCGTTAAGATCGACGATACGACGATTTCGACGACAACTACGGAGCCGTCTCTCGGTGAAGAGCGATCGTTAAGGATCCCTTAACGAGGAGCCCCGTGCAACCAGAGGACAATAGAGGAAGAAGAGAGAGAGAGAGAGAGAGAAAGAGAGAATCTCGTCCAGCCTCTCTATACACCGACGTGTGCTCCCTTCCTTTGGATCGTGCACACCACACGATTTTCATCTTACCTTACCTCACCACGCTTATCCTTGCCTCTCCTTGTCCCTCCTTTTCTCATCATTCTCGTCAATGTACCACCCCTCTCGCCATCTCGTCTCTGTATTAACGAGGAAACGACGGAATCGCGACACGATTCCTTCCTTCCTTCCTTCCTCGAACCACGGAGCTACGTGTCACGATTCGTTTGGTTAGGGATGATCGCGATATCGGGTTTTGATTTTTCACGAAGGATTTTTTAACGGAAGGACGAATTGAAATATTCGCAGAAGTGAGAGAAAGTGTATCGATTCCTTGGATACGGTGGTTCCATTTGCTTTTTCTTTCTTTCTTTCTTTCTTTTTGTGTTCACGCGGACGAAAGACATTTCGTGGTCCAAAAAATATGTTATTAAGTAGTATTTATTTGATGTATAAGAAGTTATCGGTCTTGCCACGATTTCTTTTCGTTGTGGCTGTCTTTTGATAGACTATTTCGTTCCCTTTTTTAATTGTTATTCTTCTTCTTTAATTTCACATTTCTCTACCAAGAATTATATACTGTAACGATGCGTGTATATTTTGCATTAGGATGATTTATTTCCTTTACAAGTCGTTATATTGAATACATTTGGTCAATTCATAAATCGTCTTGGAGTTTCACGATTGACAGTTCTTTCGATAAACTTGGAAATAGGATCTTCTTTTTCATCGTTTCGTTGTATAGAATTTAGCAAACAACATGTAGCATTACAAGAATTAATATATTAGAGAGATATGTATCTTTCTAAGTATAATCCACATATCTAATTTTAAATCTCAACCATCATTTCGTCGTACACTTTTCTCTATCTATAAAGGAAGCGATAAAACTTTCCTGATATTCCTTGGAACAAATGGACGTAGTATTAAAAAATATTACGAATGAAAAAGGATTAATTCCATGGATGAATAGCGATCATTGCAATAAGAAAGGAACTTGTCCTTTTTTCCTGCACATTTCTCACGAATCGACAATGATTCTGAAATCCAGGAATTCCATCGGTAAGAAGCGAGACGGAAAATCGTCCTTGGTCCGTTAGATCTCGTGCACAAGCTTCGTGCAGGCCGAAAGGTTAACCTCGAAATCAACGACGCGTGGAGTATCCTCTTCGTCTTCTATTTTCTCCGCTTTCCAGCCTCTCTTCCTTCGGCTCTTGTACGCCTCGACCGGTTAACGGGACCAGGCATCAATTAGACAAGCGAATCTTCCCGTGGAACAACACGAGCTGGATTCCTCCATCTTCTCTTTTGGTTCGTCCACGATTCGTACGTTTCACATTATTAAGATAGGTTCTGGCCTTTTAATAATAGCACGAGTGTGGTGAATTCTTTCAACTTTTCTTTCTATCACCCATGATTCGTTTTATTGATTATTAAGAAAGGTCTTTTTTTTTGGTCTTTTGATATGGTCTTTAAATCTGATTATTTTAATTAATTAATTCTTGAGAGAATACACGCAAAGTGTATTTTGTTTTTGACTCGTGTTCATCGAATTGAATTTTTTAATTATTATTGTGGAATCTTCGATTAATTATCATGATTCTTATATTATTAAGATTATATAATATTTTTGCAATATACAGTTCGCGTTATTAGTCTTCTTCTTAAATAGTAGATTTTGAAAAAAGAAATAGTAAAAGTATAAGATTTTCATGATTGATATTCCTCTTGCAACTAGATTTTATTCATTTTATTCTTTCTTATGAAAATACTGTTTCTGTAACGATAAAGATTCCAGTATCTTTAAATCTGATTATTTTATAATCTTCAACTTCTTTCGAGGATACAGTTATGCTGTCCTCCTATATCTTAAACGAAACACTTTCAATATCTTGTTGAGAATATTTTATTTTATTGTGCAAGTTGTTCCAATCCTATCCATCGTGTTATCTTATGCCCCCCATAAGAGAATATTTATCGACTGTGTAAAATTTATTTCGCTCTCGTTTGCAATTTAAAGGTAGAAGAAGTATCAGGAAGATGGAAGATTATCGGTACACGTAACGAGTTCTGTCCTTATAAATTTCCAAGACGAAACGTAAATAACTCTACGAGAATTGTAGATTATAATCTCTAGTAATTCTCGTCCTCCTTACGAATAAACTTGTTCTAAAAATTGCTCTGAATCATTCTTACTATATTATTATCATCGCAAACTGCAACTTATATTACATCTGTATATTACATCTGTTGCCTCATTACTCCTCCAAACAAACTTCACACGAGCTTTTGAATATTCTCGAAAGGAAATCACACCGCGAAAAGAACTCATATTCTTAAAAAGCGACTCGAAGCCTTTATTTCGTGCCCATACCATTTTATTCAAACAATCCCATTATTACCACGAACCGACGAACACTCTTCTCGAAATTCACTATTCCGTATCATTAACGAGCATCCAGAGTTCCAATCTCGAAAAGAGCACATCCTACGCTCGAGATCGGACGCCAGATAAATTGGCCTGATGTCTCTGCGATATCCGTTCATTCGTACCGCGAACGTTGCACCGCGAAATCGTGTGCCGCGCAGGAAGGCAGCAACGAATTATGATCACTGGAACCACGTATCGTGGTTGTCATCGACTCTGCCCACGTTGTTGCACAAGTAGAAAGAAGTAGTGCATCGTGAATATATTATTCCGATATTGTTGAAGAATAAAGGGGAATAAAGATTAACGATTTCTTGCGCTTTCATTCAAGATTTTCCATAATCGTGCTTATCTCTTCATCTTTGAATTATATAAGATTGATCTTAAAATAACAGTGTAAATTTCTAGAAATATTCAAAATTGGTAGATGGTTACTCTTCTTGGATAAAGATTAACGATTTCTTGCGCTTTGATTCAAGATTTTCCATAATCGTGCTTATCTCTTAATCTTTGAATTATATAAGATTGATTTTGATCGATCTTAAAATAACAGTATAAATTTCTAGAAATAAATTGATAGATGGATGGTTACTCTTTTAGAATGTTATTTACTTATCATCGTTTACGATTCGAGAATTTGACAGATGTAATTCGTATGCTTCATATAAGCTTCATTAAAACATACTATTGTAACATTCGTTGTTACATTGTCTACTTAAATTGTCGGATATTCGTCCGTTTCACGTCGAAATGATAAGATTTTGGGCATTCATTACACCTTCCATCCACTGTTTGTACTCTGTGCGCCCATCTTACGATATTACAACGTTACGATCTCGATCTTAGTCGCGGCTTAAAACTCGGGAACAGGGGCGTAACGTGTGAAGCTCGGCTTGACAATTTCGCCTCCTATCCCGACTCTGTCATCTTTACAACGAGATCCGCGTTTTAGCGTCGATCGTAATTCCGTTCCGCCTTTGTCACCCGGGGAGAAGAAAAAGAGGACGGTAAACTAAGCGCGCGTGCATTGTTGGCGAGACTCGTGTTTATGGGCCACGGGATAGGATATGCACGCTGGTATTTCGGTCGGAACCCAGCGTTCCTGCGTGCTCCTCGAGATATATCTATAGTAGGCTTATCTCGCGAACGTGAAGGTTTTCGAGGATCCACTCGGTCCCTTCGTTTCCAGATGACACGTCCCCGATTACCCGTGACAAGATGGAGCATTAGGTCGAGACATTTTTCTCGGCCTCTTTTTTTCTTTTTTTTTATTTCATGTTGCACAGGTGTCTTTGGAGACAGTTGCAGATTGTTAACAGGAAGGAGTTCATGTAATTTACGAGTTGATAATCCCTCCGTGAAATTTTAATCGCGCGACACGATGGGATCGACTCGAGTAGTATGATGAAACTTAGAAGAGGGATGTTAGGTTTGATGGGAGTTCACATTAAAACTATACAGAGACGTTTAAAGATTTAGGAGATTGATCAACCAGGGATTGGATAGGTTTCTAACGAACGTGTATGTTCTAACTTTAGTTTTAGGTGAAGTAACATTTTCGTAAGTGGATTTTTTAAGTTAAGATTGAAATTAGTACAAATTATTCGAAGAAATATATGGAATATTCTTTCAATTTCTAAAAATAGAAACATTCTATTCGCGTGACAATGCGAATTCTCTCGAGAAAAAAATATCCTATCCTGAAATATATACGCATTATGTACCACAACTGAGAGATTTCCATTCCATTTCCACGAAATATTCAGGAAAATTCCTTTAAAAATCAACACTATGCACGCATATTCACAATGCCATATTCTCTGACGCGATATTTTAACAGGCAGAGAAATGACTTTACCGTTTCCGATTTTTAAATATTATTTATTTCCATCACACTGCTCTCTATCAAATTTCTTAAAAATAGGAATCCATTTTACATAATCCGCGTAACACCAGCGCGCCATCTAGCGCAGTTTCTCAGGAAATACCGTTGCAACAACGATCCCACTGTGCTCCATCTCACGGATTATTTATTTCTATCCCATCCCCTCCGCAAATAGCGGCGTTAATTTCCTGGAAACACGCGTTGCAAGCGTGTCTTTTTGCGCGCGTGGAAAAAGCCGTAGCGAAAGTCTCTACCGTAAGGAAGGAAGATCTACCAAGAATCGCGTCTCTCTTTCTCGGTACTCGACCTCGCTCCGCTCTCCTCTTCTCCCATTTCGCCCTGGAGCACGATCCACTCTCCTACGACGTCTAGCCAGCTAGCTCCGGGCGTGCTCTTTGTCCTGTGACCCAGATAGGAGAAACGGCGCGAGAAAGGCTTAGATAAGAACGAGGCCTTCCTTCTCTTCCCACTTTCTGCATCGTCACGTAGCGAAATGAATGCGCTCGTGTGCAGCCTGGGCGACATACCGCCGAAAACGGATGCATACTCATCTCTGTCTCGCGTGAGTTTTAGAGAAGGTTTCCATAAATTGCAATTTAAAAATTTGTATTTCTCATTTCAAATTTTGTATTTCTCGTGAAATTTCTTAAGATTTACATGGCCGATCTTTTTAATTGGTGATGGTTTGGTTTTAATCACGATTTTTTAATCAATCTTGTAACGAGGAATTAATCTTTCAACGGTTTTATTCGAAATGTTGCGATAATCTTGGGAAATTCTCGTTATCGTCATTCGTGGTGAAAAATGAAGGAAAAAACGTTAAACACACGCGGGTGCATGGCCTCGTTTCCAGGCTTAGAAAGCAGAACAAGTTTTCAACGATAACATCGTCTGCTCGACGTGGCAATTTTAATTAGCCACATCATATTAGGATTTTTACGCGTCGTTCTCTATCCTCTTGTCGTTTCGAAAGTCTTTCCGGAACTCTGCTTCTGATCGGAAAAGATAAAACTTGGAAAAAGTAGATTTTGCCAGTTTCTTGTTTCGCAGATTTTCTTCAGGGATATACGGAAAACTTTGTGATGTAGCGAAATTAAAAGTATCGAAATTAATGTGATAATTGATGTTTTCGAACTCTTGAGTAATTTCTTTTTTTAGATTCTTTAATGTTGATTCATTATCGTACAGAAGTATGGAAGTTTGGAAATTTGGAATTAGTAAGAAATTTTAAATAAAAAGACAGGTATTAAATTTGTTATAATCTGGTTACAAGTAGAACTCATCGAATAAATAAATAATGATTTTTTTATATTATATAATTCTTTCATACAAATTGAATTATATTCACAAGGAGCAATGATTCTGTTTACAACGAGATCTAAATTAATAATGCATAATAACGAAATAATTTTGCACTAGATTATATCATTTCGCAAGTTTTTCTCAATTAATATTTAAACAAAATCAATTCCACAGTTCCAGTAGTGGTGAAGGTAAGTGCAAGAATATCAAAACTTCACGCGAGACAGAATTGAATTTCGATGTTTTAACATGAAAACGTGATACGATTATAGCTATATTGTACGAAAAATCGTAAAGTTTTCATGTCTATGAGCGAGCGAGACACGTGTTCGACCCAGGTTTCGTCGTCGGCCAGTCGGACGAGAAGGGCAGAGACGAATCGAGTTGAGATGGAAACCGGATTTCGCCTCTCGATCCGTCCACGAACCCTCCTCGGCCGATTATGTCGGGAAAAATCGAAGAAAAATGCCGAAAAGATACTCGCCACCGGTATTCGTTCCTTTGAACCAGCCTCGACCCCTCTGAGAATGCGCGATATTCTTTCCGTCTGGTGAACATCCGGTCTCATTGACGCGATACTTTGTCATACTAATTTTTGGAATTTTTATATCTTGATGAAAAGTATTTTGGTTGCACGAGACTCGTGAGAGATAGGAATTTCGTGATTTATTTTATTAGATATATAATATCGAATTGCAATTTAATTTAATATACGTTGATGTATATTAATAATTTCATATTTTTGTTTAAATTTTAGAGATTCGGGAAGGAAAATAATTCAAATTTTCTTCAAATTTTTTACATTTAAAAATATTACTGTCTTCTTCGCTTTCGAAAAAATATATAAAAAAAAAAAAAAATGAAATATTTCGCAACTTTCATATTACTATGGAACGTTGGTATGGAAAAATAGTAATGGATCAAGAACGATCCATCAAAAATCTCCGCTGAGATTAAATGGATTTACGAGGTCCTATGTGGACAGGCGGATTTGTAATTTTTACGAATGATCCCCTTCTTCCTTCCCCCCCCTGCCCAGTCCTGGGAATAAGATCTCCCAACCGATCCCTTACTCGACTTATAGTTAAACATTCGCATCGCGATCGATATTGCTCATGGTTGGAAATATATTTCAATGTCTTATTACCCGTATATGCGGGACCATCTGTCGATGACATCGGTCGACCCGTATGTATTATGCGTACAATGGAACACGAAAGTATTGTTTAAACGCTGTAAATAAAACCATTAACAATGAAAATATGTAAGTTTCTGGTATCGTGAGATAAAAAGTATCGATATTATATTCGTACAAATATTTTTCTTTTTTTTTGGTTAAGAGAACCAAAGATTTTAGTGTAATTTGGTACGATTGTATCTAGATATTAAAGTAACTTTGAAAGAGGAATTATATACATGTGTGATCCATTGTACGTAAAGTTTTATTAAAATTAAGAATTTTAAGATAAATTCCTCGATAATATTCGTGATATACTTTCACGAGTTGCACACCTTTCCTTTTCGTGCATGTGATCTGTAATTCATTCACCTGCCTGTACAATCGTTATATACTTTTCAGAGCTTCTGTTTTTATCGAAACAAAAAGCAAATAACCAGAGTACAATTTTGAACAATTTTCAAATTTCAAATATTTTATTTTCAGAGGGGAAGAACGAATATTAAGTATCTTTCATTGCGAATATATTTTTTTATATATATCTTCATTACGAAATCTTCGATATTCAATGAAAAGCAAGTCCAACTCACTTATGATGCGATAATAATATTTATCGTTTCAAACAGAAACAAAACATAACCGTTCATTATGATGATAACAGAGGCGCGAAGAGAGGTGGAGAAACATTAAAAACATAAACTGAAAAACTTTTTCAAAACACAGGGGGTATCAATAGAAAGATTCTCGTTGCTGCTTCAATGAGCTCGTAGCTTCAAACTTGGTGAGCGAGGTGTCGATAAAGTTTATTGCGTTCACTTGTGTAATTAATGAGAATTATCTGGTTCGGTGGTTCTAAACAGTGTAATATTTGTGGTTATATACGTGAGGGGAAAAACACGCGACACGTGCAACGTTCCGTGGTTAGATATAATAATATACCTATGCGATTTTGATAATTGTGTGAGTAAATCAATCTTGTATAATTAATGGAAATTCAATTGCTATATTTTGGATATTTGAATTTTAAAGCAAGATACGACGTAATTTAAATGGAGATATATTTTTAAGCCACGAATCAATTTTATAATATGATATTTATATACATTATTAATAAAAATATCACATTTTCCTTTTGCTATCGAATTTATCTTAAGAATTTCAAAAGAATTGGAAAAGAATTATATGATTTCATTTAAAGATACGTAGAAATTGTTTTTCTCTATCGTTATCCTTTCTGGAAATTATTATGAACATTACAAATTTTCGATAACAAGTGTTCATCTAGTCTTACAGCTTGATAAATAAGCCTCAATTTTTGCTTTAACCCTTTTAAATCTTTTCGAATTCTGTACAACGAACACGTATCTTACGTTCTTTTAAATTTAACTTACGCGAGACTTACTGGAAGAAACCTAACCTCAACCTTCCTCCCGTTCATTCACCGTGACAAGGAGCAAGTGTACCTGTTCGCGATATCAAAATGCAAAACGGTTTCCGTATCGCGGATTAACAAAGTTGGCCGCCCAGCTCGAAAAGAAAAACTGCCGACACCCAGTTACAGAGAGCTCTCGGGTACATATTCATGAGAGAGCCTTACCGACAAAGGCGGATATACGTAACCTCGACGTGGTGGAGGGAAGCCCGGCGCGAAAGTTTTAATAATTTATAAAGAAGCTTGTAGCCCCGCGCCCCCCGGGGAAAATTAATTTCTCTTTCCTAGGAAAGTTCGCGGCAAGCAATGGCCGCCGGTCTGTCGATCATCGTTGCGCCATTATGCTACACGGAGTTATGAGGGGGGGGGGGGGAGAAGGGAGGTGGACATTAATGGTGATCCGTTAATTGTTTTCGTTGCGTAAAATTCAAAGTTGGTTCCACGTAAGACCAACGTGGAAATACTAATTGCCAAAGGGGGAGAATGGAGCTGTGATTTATGGAGCGAAGGGATGTTGTTAATGCTTTAACACTGTGTTTCTTTGGAGTTTTTTTTTTTCCTTTCGAGAATGAGAGAGAGAGAGAGAGAGAGAGAGAGAGAGAGAGAGAGAGAGGATATATCGTGTCATTCGTGAGCAGGAACGGTTTTGGATTCCCGCGTTCCGCGTGTACACCGGTGTATTTGCATTTTAATTGGTTTTTCGACCAGTTTCAAAGTAACCTTTTAAAACTTCCGAATTACCGCCGGTGAAAAGTTTTCAAATCTGATTTGCGGTTAATTCCTAGCTAGGGAAATTCTCGGCGACGATCTTCGTGTATTTAGTTGGTGGGATATGGAGTTTTAATTATAGTATATAGTAGTAATTTATCAGTCGTGTGATTAGTTAGATTATCGCGATGAAAAATTTATTTTCTCGCAACAATATCACTTCTTTAATTCTCTTATCTCTTCAAACATTCTTACCCCAAAGAGATCAAACTCGTTTAATAAATAAATCAAATAACTTTATTTAAATATTATTATTTTCGAATTACCATACGGAAAGTAAATTTCGTCCAGCGTCGGTTTAAAACAGAAATTTCCCTACAAATATATCACAATCCGCTCGAAACGAGAGAGATAGCACGAAGCGATCGCCGATTACACGCGTGGATTCGAATCGACGTTTCGCTCGTATTTGCAGTCTAGCCGCGCGACATTCGTCACGGTTGAAATGCAAAAATCGCGGAAGTTCTCGCCATTTATCGTCGGCGCGGCCATCGTAGCCCGGTCAGACCGTGTATTTACGGATTACAACACCGGTTAATTGCCATATATTTTCTGTCTGCGAAACGTGGCGTTTGTACATCGGCCATCGACGCGTCTGCGAGTGAGACGGATACAGAGAAAGACTATCAAAGGTCGCACCTGCACGCACACGTCTCGATTATGATACCGCCGTTGTCCACCTGCATAACGTCGGAAATCCGGAATGTGGTGACGAGTATTGCGTAACGAAATGATGACGAATTATCCGTCTTTTGTTTTGAATGGAAAAGAGAGAGAGAGAGAGAGAGAGAGAGAGAGAGAGAGAGAGAGAGAGAGAGAGAGGGAAAGATTGTGGTTGATTCGAAATTCATAGAGATCGAATAGATATTTGTTTATTGATAAAATATCGATACTTTTACGCATTTTTATTTAGTCTAGTTGTTGGGGGAAAAGATAATGTCGTTAAATGATAAATTAAATGTTTTCTGGAATATTTATTTATAGAGTTTGAATTAAATTTCGATTTAATTTTTGAGGTAGTAATTTTTTTTTTAATGTAATGTATTTGAGATATTTTATGCGACTAGGATTTAGATCGTTAATTTCGATAATTAATTAATTTTATATATCATATACTTTTAGTATTCTATTTGTGCACGAATTAAGTAATTTTGAGACCGATGGCTGGTGAAATGGACCGTGTTAATGGAAATTATCAGACGATAATGGTACATTAGGAGATTGGGAAACAAAGCTTTCTTTTTTCCAGGGAATGAATTGAAGTTGTTGTAGAGATTACACAGAAAGGGATCGATTCTTGTTTGCTTTTATAATTTTCACTTTTTCACCCAATCAAAACATTTATATCAATACAATAATAGATGAATGCACTAGTCTTTGTTACAATTTAACTTGTCTTTGTATTCGTTGATAAAACAACATATTTTGGATCTCAAAAACATTTGCAACAAAAAAACCAAGCATTAAACGAAGAGAATTATGTGCATATTTAAAAATAAGATTAAGCATTACCCCCTCGCAATATATTTATCAAATTTTAATAAAAATCCACTTCCAATTTTCAATAAATCGTATCCAACTCTTTAATTTAACATTTTTTTCGAGATATCCCTTTACAAGGATTACAGAATTATAATTTCCAAATCTCGTATACGTATATAACCACGCATAACCCCGTCAAGGTCCACAACATTCGACACCCTCCGGAATCGGTTTCTATCGCGGTGTGCGTGCAGTCTGTCCACCGTTGCTCAAACTGCATCTACTTGCACTTACACACATCGTGCCTTTGCGTGCGTGTATATATATATACGTAGCAAGGGAGTCGGCACAAGAGAGGCCTGGGTTTGGGGCCCGTCGCGTGTTTTTGCCCCCCGTCTGGCCCCCACCGCGGCTCATCGTTTTTTGTCTGCCGCGCTGCATGCGCTGCACCGTCATCCTCCCCCTCCCCCCTCCCTCACCTCCGCGTCCAGCTTTCTTTCCTCCCCCACACCCCCTTTCGCTCGCTCCGCTACTCCACAATGCAACCGCGTCCACTGCACCGCCGGCCTAAGTGCACGCACACGTACACACAACGCCACACGTATCGTGCAACCGACTCGTGTCGAGTGCGAGGAAGATTCTACACGCTCGCTGGAGGCCGTTCGAGGCTTATCCTGGAAAGGGCGGAGGAAGATGCGATCGAACCATCTTCGCGTGCACCTGCCTTGCCGAACCTTGAACGCGTGGATAAGAGAATTTGTGAATTGTACAGATTTTTTCCAGCTTCTTCTTTGGTTTCAGCTTTCGAGTGTTTGTAGATTTTGAAGAATATGGTAGATGATGGAGTATGTAGAAATTTTGGGGAAGTTTGAATGTATATATTGGAGAAGTTGCGATTGTGATACTCTTCTCAGAGTATTTCTTAAGAACGAGTCTTCGATTCTGAGAAAGTATTTTTGAGAATTTGATTTGATGGAAGGAGAGATAAATTCGAATAAAGAAATAACGAAAGTGTTATAATCGGAATTTTCAGATCCATTTCTTTTCTTTTTTTTTTTGAATTTATCATTATTCTAATATTCGCTATTCCATCGTTTTTTGATATAAATCAAGAGCATTGATACGAATATTTTTCGAATATTTCATCCACTCGTAAACGAGCCGAGTGAAACACAATGGCACACCGCGAAGAACCGATTTTCCGTTGTTTCCGTATTGTTTCCGTACTTCTTATCGAAGATTCTATCTCCTCGCACTCTGGCCGCGTTGGTGAAATAAATTTCCGTGTGAAGGGGAATTGATAAATTTCTGTGTGAAGGGTAATTGATAAATTTCCGTGTGAAGGGTAAATGATAAATTTCCATGTGAAGGGTAATTGATAAATTTCCATGTGAAGGGTAATTGATAAATT
>NW_025222932.1:0-35074 GCF_014066325.1 Apis laboriosa | reverse complement strand
AATTGATAAATTTCCGTGTGAGAAGGAATTGATGAAAGATCGTGTGAAGGATAATTGATAAATTTCTGTGTGAAGGGGAATTGATAAAGCAGAGCTGACTCATCTTGCCACTCGTCGAAACTTGATGGTTCGTGCGACACTCGTCCAGGCTTCGACGGTACAATTTGAATGGATTTTCGATCGAGACAGCCGACATCGATTGGAACGGTTTACGAAGTGATGCTGTAATTTTTAGTGATCGGTGAACGAACGCGGAATTGGCCCCCGCTGGATTCGAAGCAACGATTTTTCTGTCGCGTCGATCGCCAGCTTTTTAGCGGTTCGTTGGTTAATACGTGTAACCAATTTATACTGTATCGCGATAGGATGAAGAATTAGGTTATCGATATACGACTCGTTTTAATCCTGAAATATCGGGCGTGTTTAAAAATTCTTCGAATTCCTTTTTTTTTTTTTTAATTACGAGGTTTTTGTCGTACGAAATAAAAAAATTACTTTGAATTCATTCATAAGAAAAATAATTCTCAGTAAATTACAAGTATTATATTTTGATATAAATTGTAATTTCATTTTTCATTCAATCGGATGATTCTTATTATATATAATCATTTACCAATGAAACAATTAATCTTCCAATTTACATTTTTAAATCGATAGTTATCGATATCGATTAATACTAGATTAATACGATATTGCGAGGAAAGGAATATTTTTCAAACAATTCTGTTCACGCCGCATTTGCACCCATCGCTACCCATCCCCGACATAAATCGTATCCTTCGTATTCGAAGGATCACCGATGTCGTGATCGAGTCTGTCGCCACGTCAGAGGGGCCCCATCCGTCGAACAGGGACAGCCAGAAATATCTGGAGAAGAGTGGAAGGGCCCCGGCTACCTGACAGTCCCTTTCAGGCGCTAGAGCAGGTAAAAAGAGAGAGGATGGAAAGAGGGGTATGTACAACCGTCTTCGAGGATAATATGCCGCGATCCTGCTATATACAGCTCTCTGCTATAGACGGCTCTCACTCTCTCCTCCCCTCTCCCTCTCTCCTCTCCTCGATGAGGAGAATCGTGGCCGGCATATACGATCCGCTGCCAACTCCAACAACAGTTGGCTCGCGCGGAGTCACGAAGGTCGCCTTTCAAAACCTCTTCAGGGAAATCTCTGGCCTCCGCAAGAGGGGAGAAAAAAAAGAAAGAGAGAGAGAAGGAGAGAAAGAAGAAGGAAAGAAGAAGAGAAAAAAAATCGCGTGCTCTCGCCTTTGATCGCGCGCTCGACCGGAATGCCGAGCGTTCCTCCTTGAGAGCAGGAAGTGAACGACCCTCGCCAAATTGCCGGCAACGCGACACCATGCCTCCGTTTTCCATTTTTCTTTCCTTCGACCGATTCTTTCCCTCGGCCAAGGGGCACGGTAAATGGCGCATGGATGTCCTGGATGTCCTGTCTGGCGGCCGAGACGCCAGACGTTCTAAACGCTACGTCAAATATTGACACGCGACGGAGCCTTGGACAGGACGCGTGACCTTTGCTTTCGTTTCCAAGTTACTTGCTTGCTTGCTTGCTTGCTTTCGTTCGGACATATTAGGATTCGGGCATGTGGCGGGGAGAGATCGAGGGTTATGTGATTGGGAACGTTGAGGGAGGAATTTTAGAGATGATGAAGTTTGGAAATATGGATTGATGTAGTGTAAGTTTGCTCAAAGATTTTTGGGATAGTTTGTAACTGATTGAATAGATTCTTTCTCTTTTTTTTTAGTAAAATTGTCGATATACCAGTCTGTGAATATTAAATTAATATTTCTCGATTTTCTGATGTTTAAAATGTAGGGATCAAGGTATTATCTAGATACTTTTGGAAACGAAAAGTACTTTTTCTAATTCTTTTTATAAATAATATATAAATTTCTCGATCAAATCTCGGTTAAATCTTGCCTAAATTAATACCAAATTGTCGCAATTAATATTTAGAACTTGTAAATTTTAAAAACTTTGACTCTTTCCTCCCAAATAATAATAATCCTATTCACGAATGATTCGTTCGTATGCAAAAGTTCCTCGACATCTTCCGTTCAATTAATTTCCTGCCTTCACTTTAAAAACCAAAATTCTTCAACCCTTGCTGCCAAAATATAATGCTCGCAGCCCATCGTTCCTTTGTATAAAAATTCCTCGAGCATCGAGGCCAGAGCGATCCCGAGCGAGTTTCCAGCGAGTCGTCGCGTCGCTTTCGGGATCCTTTGTCCACACGGGACTCGTAGCTCGTGGTGCGCGACCGTTTCGGCGAAGTTTGAGCCCAGGGTCAGGGACCTCTTTTCGCCCTTTCCTGCCTCTTTTTTTCGTTCGCCGTTGTTAGAGTCTCGACGTGACCACGACGGGGCCACGGGGTGCTGCACCGTCGCGACTCGTACAGCGTTTAACGAGCGCCGGGTGACGAGCGGTTCAAACCGTTGAACCGGCGATGATGAACGTTGATAAGGTTTTATGGTCGTGTCTCATCCTGTCCCGCCAATCGCGGCCGCCACGTCCTCGTCCACACACGTACGCACGCCACACAGACTTGTGCAGTTTCTGGCTCACCTCTTTGGATACACGGCAAATTATGACCGTGTGACGTTGTTTGCCTCGGTTTGCCGCTCCCTTCTTGTGCATTTTGCACCTTACTTATTCTCGGGATGAGGCGAGACGCTTGGTAGATTGGCCGAGAAGATTGGATGAATTTTATACCCCTTTTTTGCTTGTAAACGCTTTATCTATGGAGATAATAGTTTGCGTTTATAGTTTATGCGTTTTTAATGTTAATTAGTCAGGTTCTAAATACATTTTGTTCGATTGTAAAAATATACACGAATAGGCACGTTTTTCTCTAAGAGAAAATTGAAATGTTTTTGTTTCTTGGTGTTAAGATAAGTTAGATATTTAATTTTTAAATATATATATATATATAGATTTTTTCGAAATTTAAAAAACGGAACTTAATATTGTGAAAAATAAGAGATTTTAATTAATGTAAAGATAATGTTTTAGTTATTTCATCGGGGACAATGTGTTTCTTTAAGGGAAGACGAGGGTTGAAAATTTGAATGGTTATGCAAGTTCTTGTGGGGAAAGAGGAGGTTTCGTAACTGGAAATGTCTCGTTGGAATCAGTCGGTGGAAAATATTGATTTGATGTTGGGTCAAATGAGAAAATGCTACGAGCAGTTTTAATGGAATTTCAAATCGATATCGAAAAAAGATCGTCTTAAAATGTTCAATTTCAAGTAAAAATAAAAATCATTAACTTTTAATCATATTGTAATAACATAGAGAGAATAAATTTAACTCGTGTTACGAAAAATATACACTTTCACGTTGCAAAGATAATCGTTTCTAAAAATTATAATATTACTATCATAACACGAGTGAATATTATTTTTGCAAGAGAAATTTTTCATCCCCCGTATTCCAATGGGCGAGGAAACCGTGTCGAAAAGTTGGGCACCCCCGTATAATTTCCCGGAATTTCGCTCGCGGAGACAAAGCTACTTGAGATGTCGGACGCAGGAGCGTGACTATAAGAAATTTTCCACCCCCGTGGGCCCGGTGAATGGGGAAAGGTCCCGGAGGATGGAAACTTTGTGCCTTCGAGTCTTTTTCACGCATCACGTACGAAATTGACTGGAAGCGGGAAGTTAGTCGATACCTTTGGTACACTGTCGCGTGAACGACGATTTTCAACGACGTTGAAAAAGCCACCACTGGTCTTATTTCAAAAAACGGTTCGAATTCTTCCGAACTGAATTCACATTTTAGCTTTTTTTTTTTAGTTTCTGCTGTTTGTTATGTCGGTGATTACGAGAGGGTAAATGATGAAGTAAAAGGGATTTAGAGATTAAGAGATTGGAGAATATTTGTTCAAAGAAATATCGCTTAAATTGTTATTTAAAATTATATGGAAACAATTTTAACTCAAATTCAAAAACACTTTGAAATTGTGTTTTGTAAGTAATATTATTATATTCTGAAATTTTTACACTTGAAATTGTCTTAAATTCAATTATACGTCATTTCAGTGTTTCTCAATTTTTTTCATTTAACGATTCATTTTAAAATTAATCAAAGATTTTAAAATAGGTAAATGGAGTTTGGATACTGAAAAATTTCGATATTTTGAAGAAAATTAAAAAGATTCTTGCAAGGATGAATATTCAATGGAGATAAGGATTGTTCAAGTTGGCAGTTTTTCTTTTCTTTCCAATATAATTTTTGTATACATACAAAATGTATACATACATACTTGTATACATACATACTTACGTATGACAAGAAATTGATAAATTATCGATGATAATAATATAAACAGAATAAGAAACGTGTCCATTAATTTCCAGAGAGAAATGAAGTCACTTGTACGTTCTAATTTATTCCTCGAATGCACGTCACTATCATTTCCTAGAGTCACACTTATCTCGAGTGTGTATTTCACCGAATCAACTTTCTAGATTCCCAGAGAAATGATCAGGAAAAGAAGCGTGCTCGCGAAGAAAAACGTCACTGTCACTTATCACTGTCACACAGATTACGCAATACTACTTTTCACTTAAGCAACTGGTGCTTAAGAGAATTTTCTAAATGATTCTTACCACAATCATTATCCAATCCATCTTCCATTTTTCACGTCATATTCGTATAAATTTTTGTATGCCAAGTTTTCGTTAAAATTTTAAAAGTATTAACTAAAAATCAAGATTTCCTATCTACAAAATTATTCAAAATCTCATCTTTGTCTCTATTAACCATCAATATTATTACTTAAGCACGCAAGGGGAACACGAACTAAAACACGATTTCGAATTTCTGTTTACAGTGAACGCGAGTAGCTACATAGTGTCAGTGGTGCTCGTCCTGATAGTCGGAGCACTGGTGGGTGTCCTTGCGACGGTATCGCATCATCTTCATCATCGTAGGCTGCTACTGCACGAGCCTGCTTCCGCCTCGATCTTGCACCACCATCGGCATCATCATCACCGCCATCATCATCATCATCATCATCATCGCGAGGAACTTCCGGCGTCGCACCAACGACGCCTCCTGCTGCAGGACCACCACCGTCATCCTGGGACACCGGTGAGTGATTCGTTACCTTTTCCTTTTTGCTACAAAATTTGCATCAAAATTTTCTTTTTTTTTTTTTTTTTTTTTGAAAACACGATCGTGAATATATAAATGGGAAATTAAAGTAATTAACGTATTGTTACATATACTTATCGACAAAAGTTATGAAAGAAATTAATCTTTCGCAAATTTCTTTATTTTTTTTTTTTCTTTTCGGTCTTCTTTGGAAGTATATTCGTAAAAAAACATTGATTATCGATGTAATTGTTATTTTCTCGTTATATATAAATTTGCGAATGATTTGTTTTTTAATTTTTAGTTTGTAAATATATATTCGTTTGAACTAAGGGTTAGGAAGAGAAATATGAATTATAATATAATCAGAGGGATATTGTTCATATGAATTATAGGATTTTAGATAAAAATAATTTTACTTTTTCTAGAAATATTCTTTTATTAAATTGAATTAAATATAAATATATTAAATTACAAAATTAATCTTTTGAATTAGTTCGATATCTTTTGATTTATTCTAAATTTTCGTGAAATATTTAGAATTATATTAAATAATTATTTATTTGATCGTTCGGTCTCATTTTTCGTCTAAATGTATCCGACTAAATTTAAGATACTGTTGGAAAAACGGCGACAGTGAAGGAATCAGGTCAGGAATCAACATTTCAGTAGATGAAATGTTTATCATTAGAACTGTATCCCCTTTCATCTTCTTAGATCTGTGAACTGCTGTATTATGAATTTATAATATCAACGATATTCTCATGTTTATAAATATCGACTGATGATCTAAGAACCATCGCTCTTAACATAATCAACAATACTTTTTGAAAAAATATTGACATCTATGATTCATGATATTTCCGTGTACAAACTTCTGTCAAATATGAATTACGCGTTTTCATTCATTTAAAATAATTCTCTCGATTTATCAATTTTATTGGACAATGTTCCATATTTCATATTCACGAATATTTTATAATTTAATTTTTATTATTGAAAGGATTTTGTTCACTGGAGATAAACTGTATTCTATGTATATATCTTTTCTAAAGGATTATTATATAATACATGAAGGTTAATAATCCTTTAATGCAATATTATGCAATATATGTTGAATTATATTTCTTCTAAAACAAATCGATAATCTGTGATTGCTTTGGATCAAATATATTTTAGGATCATATATTTAGTAATCATCGAAAATTAGATGATTAATACTGCATTAATACTTGATTGAATTTTGAACGAACTCACGCATTTATAGGTCTTTAAAAATGTTTAAGTTTTTATTTAATATATATATCAAATGTTTCTTACAAAATATCACAAAGTCCAAATCTCCTTATTTTGTTATTTTTACATCATTTCATATTTCATATTAGGATTAGAGCAAATGCAGAGATGGATAATTTCTCGTCATTTGCAATTTATAAGCACTTCAATAGTTTCAAGTAAAAAGGATCGTTTCTCTTTTAAAATATAAAAATAAATCAAATTCATCCCTTCCTTTTCTTCCAAATTTTAAAGATATCTTCCTCCTATTCGAGTAAAATTTTTATATAATCTTAATTCAATGATTTATCACAGGACACAGACATGTCAACTACCAAATAACCTCGACCTCGACAATATTTTCCAATACATCCACACTTCCACGTCCAATCATTCGACCTCATACGAGATTTTTCAGAACGCTTATTCACATTGCTTCTATGGATCACTAATAAGGTCACGGCGGATAACACGGTAAAGATAGGCAATGTAAAAAGCGAAGAAAGTACGATTTCCCATCTGTTGGAGGTGGTTCTCGTCTTTGGCCTTCGACAGAGATTATTACACGATTCGTGGAACGTCGAAGGCTGTCTGGAAAAAAGCTTGCTGATATCTAATCTCGGTCGGGATGGTAGTAGCGCAGCTGCGCCTATCTAACCCACATGTTTTCCTCTCGTTGCCCGTCTGGAAAACCAGACCACGACTCTCGCGCCCACATTCCATCCTCCTCCTCTTCCTCCTCCTCCTCCTCCTCCTCCGCTTTTTTTTTCCTCCTCTTTTTTCCTCCTCTTCCCCCTCCCTGCCTCTCTCTCTCCTCGCTTTCCCTGCCCAAGCTTTTTCTTCTACCGCGCGCTCTTTGTTCTTTTTCACCTTTGTTCTCTCTCCAGACGAGGCTTTCCTTCCTCAAGGTTTTCCCTTTGCCGGAGCTTCATCTTCTCTGCGGTCGCTCCGATGCTTCCGCGAACGATTTATTCGCGGTAGGCTACGTGGAAGCGTGGAATATACATCCGCCTCTGTGATTTAGTAGCGATCTACTTCAAGCTCGATGATTGTTAATGTAAAAGTACTTTTATTATATTTCACTTTATGCGAGGCGTGAGAAATATTGCGAATGGAATCACGACATCGGTAATTTTTAGACGAATGCTTTTGGGGTAAATTGAACAAATTTCCGGATTTAAATCCATTGGATTTTTTATTTATCGATCGTATTTAAAATGCGCGCATCTCGACTTAAAATGTTGGAGTAGGTTTATGGTAAATTCAGAGAACATTGAACATTTTGTGGAGATAATGCAAAATTCGTTACGTTTCATAAATAAAGAAAAATGGAACATACATATATGTTTGTACGAATTTCTTTTTTATTATTTTTGGATATACAATCAACTTTTAGACGTACTTTCAAATCAATTTCTAAATTCATATTTTGACTCAATCATAATTTAATTCCTATTATAAATTCGTTTTAAAAAATTTAACGAAATCATTGCAAGATTCTCAAATCTTGCAAGATTTTCATCCCCCTTTCTCGGTCTTCAATTTCACGCTATCACGTACACGTTAATCGTACACGTTCCAGACCGATAAATTATCCAAATACATCCACAACTCCCTAAAATATCCCCCTCAAATTTCCAACCCCAAATTTTCACAACGATATAATCCCCAAACTTGCAGATACACACTTCTCCACGTGCTCGAAGATTTAAGGGCGGATCACGTGTCCCCGCGATTCGTCGAATCGATCGTAGACCTTCCCCCTCCTCCCCCAAAGAGGGATCCATCTGGTGGCCATTTGCCTGGCCGAAAATTTATCGGTTAATTTCTATTTGCGCGGCGTTGGTAAGCGGGAGGATAGATCGATAACGTCTAGATAGACGTCGACGACGTCCTCGGAGGCAAACAATACGTCCTGTCTTCCGGAAGTCCGACGTCAGGGCCATAAGCACGTCGTAGCGCGAGACAAATCGAATCAGGGACGTTCCTCTCACTCCTCCTCCGCCTCCTCCTCCACCCCCTCCCCTCCCCCTCCTTCCCTGTTTCCGACGGTGATGTTATCAGCTCTTGTCGCGTCTGCTGGAAATAAATCTTTTGTGGAAGCGACGAGGAGGACCGTTCGCTTTCCTCCTTCGGAAGGGGGAGGGAGAAGGGTGGGTGGAGGGAAAATAGAAAGGAGGAAAGTTGCGCCGACAAGGTTGAAAAGGTGGAACAATGCGGAGGGAGGAGGAAGATTCTAGGTGGAAGGAAAAACAATGGGGATACAAGAGGGAAGGGTATCGGTTTTTTTGGCATTGATGAGGAGGGAGCTTCAAGGTCGAGTCTTGATGCCGTACTTCGTGGGTTAATTGTCGGGACACGTTGTATTTTATGGTTTCTTTTTATGGGTTTTTTTATTTAAGAATTTGGAAAATCTACCTCGGAAAATTCGGATTTGCAACAATTGTATTTATTAAACTTTGAATTTATTAAAGTTTGAATCGTAAATTTTGAACTTTGAGTTAAATAGTTTGTGCAAAGCATAAAATTTTATTATCCAAACGCTAAAGAATATACGAAAACTACTTTGTCAAAATATCGATCATTGAAGACGTATATAAATGGAGAAGAGGAGAAGGATGAAGATCGAGAAAGAATCATCTAAATGGTTTAAGAATCGTTATTCTTCGACACTTATTTCTAAAATCATCCAAACTTCCTCTGGATTTTCAATTGTAAATTGCACCACTAAGAAATAAATAAGTAAAACGACACCCTTCCCTACTTGCCAACATTTCTACTGACCCAATGGCGGAGAGAGCGTTGGTTGAAAAGCGTTTTCTCAAAAATCTTGGCCTCATCCCCACTAAGAAGAATCACGGACACGGTTCGACAATTATCTCAGGAAGCGAGAAGAAGGGAAACACAGGGGTTGCCTCGGGTAAATTGGCCCTCGAAAACAATTCGCTTTCTTTCCCATGTTTCCACGCGCCTGGAGCGTGTACACGATCTCGCGACACTGTTCCGCAAGATGGTAGAAGGAGTGGCAGAAATACAAGCTGAAAAGGGGTGGAAGGATGGGTTACGAGGAGGAGCAGCAGGGCGACGATGTCGCAACTTGAGCGGACGAGATGGTAGAAGGGTGATGAGACGCCAGTCCGTGATCTAATTTGCAATGCAATCTAGAATAACAATGCGAAACTGTGGAGGGTGGACCAGGTTTGCTTCGACGAGCCGACAGAACCCGCAACTGACAACTTTCTCGGAGAGGAGAGTAGCCGACCTTTTGGAAAGGTTTCTGGGGGATGATCTCCTGAAGGAGATTTGATGAAAAACGAGGAATGGAGAACTTTGGAAAGTTTTGGTAGAGGAAGAATGGACAAACGAAGAATTGGTTGATTTAAAAGCTTCTATGATAGGATGATAGAATTTAATCATCGTATATGCAATACAAGACTGGAATTGCTTATATTGTGTAAAATTTTATACAACATACACAATTACAATTACGTATTAATATTTCTAAAGTTCAAGAGTCGAGAAGATTATTTTAATTCTAAATATTATTTATATTTCTCAACATGCATTAAACATTCCATTAATTCATTATCACAAATTACATGAAATTACATTATTCTACAAATAATGTTGTAAATAAATTTCCAATAATCAAATATCTCATCGTAAGTCATCAGCATAAGAAGAAACATTCACTTTTACTTTCACACTGATGATAATGAGCGGATGGACGAAGACGAGGTATTATTATTTTTTATTCCATCAGACGATCGGAGGAGAAAGTAAGAAACCGTTCCTAATCGATATATCCCACAGTTGAAACGCATAAGAACGACTTTATTCCTCGTTCCACTGATCTGTGAGAGGGACCATCGTGGTTTAAGGGCTCGTTCGTAGGTTATACGTTCGGTATCCGCCGTGTGTATACGAGTAAAATGGAATTTTCCAAGTATTCGTCTCGCACGTGACCCGAATTCACCGACTCCCTTGTTTTCCATCGGGCGTACGGATGCTCGACACGTGGAAGTGAAAGGATGGATTTTTCGTCGGCTTCCCGGGAACGAAATCAGGAATCGACCAATCTTTTTGCCCCCTTCGACGCGATTTTTACGCTGCGACAAATTTATGGGTCTGGATTTGTTTAAGTGGAAAAATCGTGTTTCAAATTTTAGATAATTTGTTTTTCTTCACGAATATGTGAAATGAATTAATTTTTTTTTTTTCACAAGTTTATTATTAGAGTTATTATTAAGATTATTTTTAAGATTATTTGTGAACAGTTCACAAGTAGTTTTTTTTTATCCATTATGAAATATCGTAAAAGAGACGAAATTCACGCTTTTTTCCCGCGTATTTACCAATTGTTTAGCAACTGTTTTTAAATACAGTCTCGTTTTCCTTTTCATTTTCCTGTTGGAAGATTTTTGAATCACGTCGCTATTTATATATCTACGTAATAACATTCATTTTTTTATCAATCGATATTCGATTAGATTACATTAATTTTATAAATTTCTACAGAAATAGAAATGATATTTATCGCAAAAAGTATATACGTATAGATATAAAATATGAATCGACATAAGGTAGAGTATATTGCTTTTATTTTTAAAATAAATCATTACTCGTTATTCAGATATTTAAATAATCATTGCAATGAATATTTCAACTTCATCGACATATCAGATTTAATTCACGACCATCTTTTCCAAATTTTTCTTCGTTCTATATTGCCCCATCATAAAATATTACGAATAATGGACCGTATAATTCATCGAAATTGATCAAAAATTATCTTCTTCTTCAAACTTTTCCCTATTCCGCGCAACTCCAATCTGTCATCAAAATGCTACACGATATATAACAGCATTATGGATAATTGACCGTATATATATAAAATCCATTAAAATTAATCAAAAATTACCTTTTTCTACCAAATTTTACACCACTGCTCTACACCACTTCAAAACCTGTCATCAAATTGCTACATAATATCCTACGTAAAACGTTATACATAATTCACCGTATAATTCACTCCCCACGCATTCCGCGTAAACATCAGCGAATATCCGCAGATCACGTTCATTTCCCAAAACCCGTTCCTCCACCGTGTCCACCACGTTCCTCGTCCTCGTGCTGCTTACCCACCTCGGACAATCATTGATTTATTCGGCCGAGTAAATCCAGCCGGGGTCGTGCGCGGCCAGTAATTAAATTTGATTTACGAATAAATAATCGATGTACCCGCGCACCGATGATTAATGAGCAAAATTAATACTCGTTCTTAATTGACCCGATTTAATTTCACGTTACACGTTATACTATATCAAACGAGAGGCAAAATATAATGTAACTCGATAGGAAGAAGAAGAAGAAGAAGAAGAGGAAGGAAGGAAAGGAGGACAGAGGCGAATAAAGGGTGAAAAGATAGGGAGAAACTTGAAATGGGTTCCAATTACTCGATTAAAAAGAGAGGAAAAATATCGCGACGAGTAATGACCGAGTCGAGAGGATTTTTCTGGCCGCCATCTCGTTTTCTTCGAGTGTCGCGATGCCAATATCCTAAAACCATTTAACTCGTAATCTATGCGTGCCCTTGCCTGGACCAGCAGGACTGGTTTTACACGGATTGCCGTGATGGAAATAGAAACTTTCTCGCCTCCGCGAAACTTTCGATGCCAGTGTGTATGCGAGAATAAAGTGGTCTCGATAGTTATTTTTCCCTAATGAATACCGCATCGATAATGGAACTTACTTTTGGATAATTAATCTCGAAATGATTAATCTTTCTTTTCTGAATGATTCATATAAAATTATTTTAACGAGATATTTAAACATTTTAATAAAAGATTCGTGAAAATCTCTTCTCTCTTTTTTCTTCGTTCAACTCGTTCTTTTTCCGCGTTTTTGTTAGTTTTCGAAGTTTATATTTATAAGAAGAGGGGAAATCGAGTTTGACTTCCGGTTCGGAAACTAAACTTCTTTCGCTTCATCATAATTTTCAAACTGATTTTGAATTATCTTGCTTTACGAGTTGGACAAAGAATAGTTGAAATCATTGATATAATTAAAGGAGTAATAATTGAAACGATTAATATACGAGTGTAGATCTTTCGGCCGACCTTACCAATCCAAAATGGCCGCCACGGTGGCGGCTGGCTAAAGGGGGCAGGTTGGCAGAAGTAAATATTATGTCTAGCGCTATAGCGGGAGTTTCTAGTTGCGGCGAACTGCGATTGTTTTACTCCTTTCTTCTCTGAACCGTGAAACGATCGGGACGAGACTTCGTTTTATCCATCGACCAATCTCTCGAAAGAGGTCTTCGTCCTACACACCACTTTTTGAAACGACGTTTTATATACACCGTTGAAAGGATATAGAGGAATATATAGGAGGATAAAATATTCTTCAATTATTCTTCAATAATTAACAAAGTAATTTCTTTTCAATTCTTTTATTTTAATCCTCATTTCCTTCCTTGTTTTTTATTTCTATATTACAAATACAGTTATAATCGCTGTTTCTAAATCTCCCTTCAATTTTTCTATACTTTTAATCAAATGATTCTTCTTATTATACTTTTTATACTTTATAACTGTAATCACAGTCGACAGGAAGATTTGAGAAGTCCCTAATCTCGGCCTCATTATATATCTCTAACCAACTATCCCACGCTTTCCCTTAACCGTATACTTTCGGTTAAGTATCTTGCAACGAATAGTAAGTTTATAATTCGTTTCCTCTCTCGAGGCGTCTAAAATTTTTCTCGTTTCACAGTTGCGGTAGTTGCACCGTCGATCATGATTCTAACCGCCTCACAGGAGGCGGAAAAAGTTTTCCTCTTCTCTAGAGGCGTTTTCCTTGTTCGCGATCATGATGTTCTTAAGAATAATAAAAGTGAGAGAAATAGGCAAGAATTGGGAAAAAGAGTGTCTCACAGAATGTTTCAAAATTTCAATTCGTAAGGAATAGAAATTATAATAAAATATTTTTATAAATATTGTTAATAGATTTTTCTATAGATGAACATAAATTGATTTCTTTAAATAAAATCATATAGTAATTATTTTCTACAAGAAAGCTATTAAGCTATTTATTTAAAAAATATTTTAGTCTTTTAGATTAGAGATATCAATTGATCTTTTTTGTTTATAAGGGTTGGTTTTACATCTTGTTACCTACTTTTTTCAGAGAAAAGAAATAAATATGCATATTCAATATTCGTAAAGTATTAACAAAGAATAAGTTTTATAAAATTCAAATTAATAATATCTTCTGAACTAATCCTTTTTCAACTGTTGTATTCATTCTATCAATTTATAATAATTAGATTCAAGTATATTATATTTTATAACGTTGTAATGGTATGTATCTTCACTGGTATGTAAAAAAAATAAGAAAATATGCATATTTTCCATAATCAGTAATAAATTCACATAATTAAATTCACATAATTAAATTCACATAATTCCATTCAGAAGGAAAAAAAAACTTACCTTTACACGATTTCTACATTTACAAAAAAAAAAAAAAAAAGAAAGATTAATAATACATAACCAGTATCCCATAGTACAGAACGACTTCTATAAGAACACATTTCTTATACATTTCCAGTCCCTCCAGAGAGATACTCCACTGTTCTCACTTGAACATAACACCTTGTATGCGCATATCGCGTCGTTCCTCGCGTCTCACCTTCGAGAAAACCTTTCTCATCGTCGCGACTACGTGGCGTCGAACGCGTTTTTTAGACCGATTCCACCAGCCAAGTTTCTCCAGATCTCTCTACTTTTCCACACTGCACCGGCTCTCCTCGTTTCACGCGAGTCTTCTTCCGCGTGGACGCACCTTGGAGCACCCAACGCTCCCTTCCTTCCTTCCTCCCTCTCCTCGACCCGCCCCAGGACCATTGTCCAGGCCCATTCAACGATAAGATTTCCTTACGGAGCTTTTCCAGCTTCGTTCCTTTCAATGGCATCCGCATCCATCCGCGAAATATTTGGAATCGAGATCTGTACTGTCCAAATACCGGATCTACCCCTTTCTATGGGGTGATGGAAAAGGATAGAGAGAATCTGGTTGAGAATGGTTGGATGTTGCTGTTCTTGTTTCTTGAGGTTTCGTGAGTTTTGAGGGATAAGTTTTCTGGGATTTCTTTTGTGCAGCTATCATCCTGTTTCCGATGATTTACATCAAGTGGAAAATCTATGAAATTATCGTTTCACAATATATGGAAATGAACATAGACGAAAAATTTAATTTGTATCATTGATCATCGATGTAAAATATTTTCATAAATATTTTGCTCGATAACAATTGAACTGCATACACATAAAATTAAAAAGATATTGTAAAAATAATTGGATTGCGCATTTTTAATAATTATAAAAATAAAATAAAACCAGTTAATTTGATTTCCAATGTTAACAAACTAACCGCGAAACTAAATTTCTCTGACTAATTAAATGTCGAAATAAGAAAAATTTCTATTTTTCCTCGACTGTGACCACCATCATTAACCCTCTCACCAACTCTCACTTACGACTCCGGCAACGATTATCCAACGAAATATCTATTTTCCTCCGCTTATTAATTTACCTATCACGAAGTTTCTTCGCTTTCCTCCATCCGCCATCATCGATCATCGATCACTCTACGCGTTAACTCGATTATCAACGGGGAAACAATCGTGTTAATTCGCACGTGACGAGATTGGGAAAGCGCGAAATCCCACGTAGTTATTTTCCACCTGAATAAAGCACCTGCTCGCGGAAACAGGCTTGCCTGAGATACCAAACCTCTCTCGTCTCTCCTCTCCTCGACTTTTCTTCACGCCACTATTCTCGTCGTGGAAAGAGAAGAGAGAGAGAGAGAGAGAGAGAGAGAGAGAGAGAGAAACGGAGAGAGAATTATCTCTGAGACGGTGTGTCAATGTTTTTGTTATTACAGAAGCCGTGCCGCTTTTTTAAATCGTTCATAAATAAAGATCTGAGTCAGACCGAGCCGCAGACAAATTTTTATCTCGCGTGGAAACGTAACACGTTGATGCTTCGTGGGAAAAATTCTCGTGGTGAATCGTGGCTTCGGTAATTTTGTTTCTCGCTACTTTTTTACTTTTTTTCATTCGTATTCTTCTATTCGCGTTTTCTTTCCCGTTCTTTTATATAAATAGGAAAATTCCTTTATGAAGATGTTGGATTAGTTTATTCCCGTACTCGAGGAAATAATACAAATTAATCGTTTTCTTTTTCTCGTAAATACTCGTGATTCTATTCTATATTACTACGTTTTCTTTTGTTTAAGATTTTTTTTTTTACAGTGGACATTCTTTTTTTTTTACGTGAACGAAGATTCGTACGATTTTTTATCAAATTATTTTCAATAGATTGTAAATATTTCCGTGAATATATTACACAAGCAAATTGCGAATGAAAAACGTTCAAACAGTGTTCGTAAAAATACGAATAAGAATTGGAAATATTTGTGAAGTTTCGATTTTCAAGAAAGCTAATAATCATCCACAGATTTTTCACATTTTTCCAGTGAGAAATTATGTTGAATAAATTTCGAAATCATGATTCGAAAGAAGCTTTTTAAAGCTAGGTGTTTTTCCAAACGATCCAAGCTCGGGGAGTCGAAGAATCATCCTCCATGTAAAACCTGCCCCCTCATCCCCCTCTGGCCATCCCGAAATTGAATCCATTTTCACTTGGAACGTGTTCTCACGAGGGTCGACACACGCTCGTTCCTCGCAGATCATTAACACAGCTCGCCGTAACAAATCAATTCGCCAACGGGGGCGGCCAATCGTGGATCGTGTCGTTTCATTTCTCACGTCAGTTCCGCCAATCGTGCCTTGGACGATAATCTTGCCAGTGGAAAGCTTCCTCTTCCTCCCTCCTTCCCTCTCATTTCATCCAGGATATGCATCGAGCGTGCATAAGCTACAACGAGTCTCAATGATACGGAAGAGAGAGCAAGCGGATAGAGTTTTAGCTTTAAACGAAACGAGAAATTATTTAAAAAAAAAAATATAATTTAACTTTTCTGGAGAAAAAGATAGGAATCAAATTCTATCAAAGGAAGTGAACTACTAATTGAAGTGAATTACGAGTGTACTTAAATTTTAAAAATGACAAAAGTTAGATTAATATTTCGTAAAAAGAGATTCTATAAGTAATTTGTCAAATCACTGGCAAATATTAATTACAAATTATTATCTAATAGCATTTATTTATCCAAATTGCGTTTGGAAAAAAGGACAGACGAGATTAAATGACTTTTAATCTCAAAAATATCTAATTGACACCAAAGTAATTTTATGAATATTCTATAATATTCTTTTGAAATAATATCACGTAATAACATGGAGTAAATACACAAATTTTTATCCCTCCCATTATATTTAATCAAATATAAACAGTCTCATAGTATCTTCGCTCCTTTCATCCACGGACACGTGTCTATAATTCTGGACGAGAAAGCAGCATCCAAGGGACCGCGTGAAAGAATTCGAGGAACGAAGGACGCACGCAAAGAAATGGTTCTCCGCGTTTCCTCTCTCCCCCCGCGACCCCCCTCTCCGATATA
Organism: Apis laboriosa; assembly: GCF_014066325.1. Taxonomy (NCBI): domain Eukaryota; kingdom Metazoa; phylum Arthropoda; class Insecta; order Hymenoptera; family Apidae; genus Apis; species Apis laboriosa. The sequence continues at coordinate 18,102 of NW_025222932.1, read as the reverse complement.
CTTTTTATTTCCTCGTTCGATGCGCCGGCTGCCGTCCCATTTGCTTTTGGCAGCCGGGCCCCCTCTGCTCGATGCACCACCGCACTTGGACGTCGCCCAAACGTAATAAATTTCAAATCAGGTCATTGCTTCTCTTTGCACTTAGCTTGATGCGCCGCGTCGAACCCTGAGCCGTTTGCATTGGACACGACGCGAAACGAGGAATTGAAGGTCCTTTCCATTTTATCCACTCCATTATCGGGGATATGCTGCATAATACGACGATTTTCTATTTTTAATAATGGAAATATTGCGAAATATATCGCGCGCACGGTTTGTTATTAAGCCTTGAAAATGTACACGTCTGACGGCTTTTTTGAATTTTGTGACGATGACGTAACAATTTAAAGATTTTTATTATACAGCGCGATAGGAAAGGAGGATTCGATAATTTTATGTTTCGTTTTTTTTTTTTTTTTTTTCTTTAAATTAAAATTACGGTGAGAATTAAAAGATCGTGTAACGAGAAATGTTGCGAATAATTTAACGAAGGATATCTTTTTTTTTTTTTTTTCCTTTTTGATACAGCATACTGTTCCATTGCTTGTCACAGTAGATACATTTGCATTCAGATCGATCCGCAAGAATTCCACTTTGGCGCAACGTAAATAGAAACATAAAGATATATTTATGATATTGCATTATCTCTTTCACAAGACAATAAGCGTACAAATTAATAGAGCAGCTCAAACGATGATTCAAAAGATTCCTATCGATTCTGCGTATATAGCATCTGATTATTTATAAAACTACGACGATAGGATTTGTATCACTGATGTCTGAAAACAGGCTGTACAATTACTTCATTATTTCTACTTTTGTTATAGAAAAAAAAAAAACCTCCCGAGAAACGCAGAGCTTTTGAAAAATAAATCGCAGAGCAATTTGCATCAAAGTAAAATTTCGGAAGGATGCGAAACCGTATTTTCAAACTCTCGAAATTCATCGGATTGGGATTCGAAGCAACGAACGATTCAAGGGCCAAAGAGGCGCGCAGGAAAACGGGGGAAGAGATGGAAATGGGGGAGGGCGGGGGCGTGGAAAGGCCGCATCCGCGAGGATGAAGCCGAGGAATTGTAAATAAGCCAGAATCCTCTTATTCGCAGCCTCGATGGACGCAAGGCTCGTGACGGCTTATCCACGTGCGTGACTTTTGCTAAGTAGCCTTGATGCTAGACTGCTAACACGGGGATTACCGATTGATCGGCCTTTCTTCTCTCGTCGCTCGATTTCGCGGTCGCGGCCTGGCGTATTGAGAAACTTCGCGGAGGTATTGGGTAATCGGTGAAATCGGGTTTACTCCTTAACTGGAATGTGTCGTCGAGCGAGAAAAAAACGATGGAATCGTAGAGAATTTTTGGCCAAATATGGAAGAAAGTAGTACTCGCGAAACCAGGTTTTCTGTATATAACCAGGTATCTGAATATTCATATCGATGCTAGATTATTCATCTTGTGTTTTTAGGTAAACATATTGATTTGTAAGATAAGGATTGGCAATGGATAAATGGAAAGACAGAGTGTATTTTTTTTTTTTTACAATCTAGTACATAGTATTTGATAGCTTATTATTCAATTATTCAAACTTGATTTATTTAAAAAACGAAGCTTCAATATTTTATTAGAAAAGTTGATAAAATATTTGCTTGCTTTTTAAACAACGTAAGGAATATAAATAAGAAGAGGAGAAGTAGTAGAAGAGCATTATAAAATGATTGAATATATTGATAGTTAGAAAAAAATTGTCGGAACGACCTTTGGCTGTTTCTGATTCCGTTGAACATGAGTTGTAACAACTGTTGAAAATCTGTAAATTGAAAATCGTACTGTCGGAGAGAATTATGGGAATTGTAAGATTTCACGTGGTTGTTACCGCTACAAGGAAGATTATAACTGTAATTCGAGGTAAAAATACCTCGTGCTACGAAGAATCACCGAGATGCTTGTGGTAGTGGATGATACTTTGAAGGCAGAGAATCACAAATTTTTCATCATTTTCAGTCTTATGATGATTCAAGAATATCTAATGCCGAATCATATTGATTTTTAATTAAAGTTTTTTCTTTTTAGATCATTTGACTTCTGTATTTGCATAATTGATTCATTAGAAATAATGATAAATTGTTTATAATATCTTATTTATGCTTCAGATAATGAAATTTAACAGGTAATAATATTTTTCAATATTATTTCTAAGCTTCATTGTAAAATAATAAACTTAGGAATTAATTAACACATTCACAAATTTTTATGCAAATACATATTTACAACTTCATACTTCATATTCATAGATAAATATCTACGTAATCAAATTAATAACATTCTACTAAATATTCCATACTTTCCATATATTTTGAATGAATACGATACGAATTTTTTGACACATTAATCGAACACATTAATCCGTATAGATCATTCTATACGTTCAATCTAAAAATACAAATAATCTGAATCCAGAGGACGATTAATTACCTATCCCCGCGATACGATTCACAGACACGAAATAAGGTGTTACGAAAAGAATACACGTCTCACGAATCGTGTCTCGAAAACCAGGTCATCGACGAGACACGATTTACCTGGCCGTTCACCGGCATCGCCAGTTTAGAAGCCAGACACCGTCGCTCGATCGTCTTACGTCATCAACGTAAGTACTAGACACAACCGAGAAGGAGAAAGAATGAGAGAGGGAGGGGGGAAAAGCCTTCGGGGCCGTTTCTCGAAGCGCTTTGGGTGACGTCATAGGGACGTTCCCAGGTTGACGCAAATGTCTCTCACACGGCCAGGCCTCCTGCCGCCGTCTTTATTGCTTTTTCCGGAAATATACTCCGTCTAGACGGAGTATCGCGTAGTACGTCTCCCTGTGAATCATCTAGCCGAGACGCCAAGGTGTGCTAGCTAAACTCTAACTCTCTCGCCGTCTGCTCGCTCTCTCCTCCACGATGGGACCTCTCCGCCGCATTGTAATTCACCGCGTTTCGCTCTTCGCGGTCACGGATGAAATTGCCGTTCCCGTCGTGGCCGTGAGAGGTCTTGGAGGAAATATTTAGAGGAGTCTGTTGTAACGTTAACTTCTCTGCGGAAATTGGTTGGAGAGGAGGATTGGTCTGGATAGGATAGGATTGGAAAAGCGTCCGGAACATCGTTTTGTTGGAAATAGTGATATTGGAGGTTTTGGTGATTTGTGATTGTTGGGGAGGAGGGTTTTTTTTTTTTCTATTTTTTGAAACGAAGTAATAATTATTCGAAGAAATATCTCAATTTTTCTTTATACGAAATTTATTTCGATTTATATATTTATTTATTACACAATAAGCAATTCATTTTGATGATATTAGGATCATTATATGGCAATAATTGGATATATTCGTATTATAAATATTCTTATACGTGTAATTTAATAATTTAGAAAAATATAATGGAAAATATAATAATAAGAAATTTGTGTCATGTTATGAAATATATTTAGACGGATCTAATCTATCTAATCCAATTCTTACGTATATGAAAATATTTACAAATTTTATCTCGACAGTCATTCCATACTTTTCCTAGAATAATAATACAAAAACCAAACAAATCGATACACTAATCGTACTCTCTCACACGCGTTATCAAAATACAAATTTTATCTAAACAGGGACCATTCCACATTTCCTCGCGAAGTAATCCAAAGAGGCAAACATACATTCGCCATATACGACGCAAATACGAGCTCTCTCGACGTATCCATCGTATCGAAACACAAATTCTTTATCTAAACAACCCATTTCACCCCTCTCCTCGCAAACAATCCGAAACCAAACACGCATTTACCATAACGTAACGCAAACCCTCTCCTCCCCCCTAAACGTATCCCTCCCTCCCCAACTAAGGATCCCGAGGTATCTTTGAAATCCTCCAAGGGCGGAAATCGCAGGCACAAAATTCCCCGGAACTATTTGCTCGGAGTCTCTCGCAGTAGCATCCGGCCCGTGACCGCAGTAAAAGTACCCTTCCCCCCTCCGCAGGGGTAGAACCTCCCTCCGTTTGGAAGTTTAAAACGATCGTTGGGCCGTGGAAAGACGGGCACAAGCGAAGCCGTGGCGAAAGCTCGTGGTGGTGGTGGTGGATTCGGTGTGTAACCGAGTTCCTGGTGGTGCGTGTTCCGGCCGAGGTAGCCAAGAGGATCGATTCGAAATTCCAGCCAGCTCCAGTGGGTATCAGCGTTTTCCAACCAACTCCCCCCACCAACATCCCCTTTCGATCGTGGAAAGCCGCTAAAAACCTGGAGAGAGAGAGAGAGAGAGAGAGGAAAGGGGAAGGGACACCTTCTGGATCTTCCGGATGATCCTGATTTAAAAGCTTCGTAGACCCTTCGAATCGCTCGTAAATTTCTCCACGATGTATCAACGCGATTCCACTCCGGGGAACGAGACCGGGGTGGTGTATAACGTTCTTCGAGAGAGGAAATCTTCGTTACCTTACGAACGGGGTTGATGGGAGAGATATCGAGGATGAAGAAGAGACTTCTCTCGGATCAATCTTGGGTTAACTGCGCTCCTTGGATCGTTCGTTGGACGCGTGTGAGAGGGGACATTGTAGGGTGTAGTTGGAATAATATACGGGGGATGATTTGGGGACGATTTAATCTTAACAGGGAAGTTTTACGAGGAAATTTTTATGAATAACGAGTCGTTGGATTGTTCTGAGATTTAATTGTGAGATTATTAAATTGTAGGGGAGAATTCGATTCGTAACTCGTTGGAAGTTGGAGCATTAAACGAATGGTGGATTTGGGATGATATACGAGTGTTTGGATTCATCTTTGAAGTATCGATACGTATTTCTGAGCCACTTTGTGCATAGGGAAAGATTGATAAGATACTCGCGTGCCGAGGTGGGAGACAAATTGGGCTATGACTAGAAGATTTGTGTTTAGAATAGATTCCAGTTTGGGGAGGGTGTCAAGGGATTTATGAGCGTATTCGGTTGCTCGATATATAAGGGGGAGAGAGGGGGGCCGTGATAAATGCGGACTCGTAAATTCGCTTTTTTTAAGACAAGATCGTTTTGGGATTCGTGAATGAATTATATTTGCCAGGTAGATTTCTTAAGTGACGTGGGAACGAAAATCAATACGAGAATTTACTTTCTGAGAAATTCCTTTCGTATTTTTATTCAATTGTGGAAACGAATTTTGAAGTTGTCACCAGTTTGATTATATTATAGAAATGATATTTTGAAGAAAAAAAAATTGCCACTATGAAAACGCGTTGTTCGAATAAATAAATAAATTTCTTCCAAGTTCAGTTTTCCAATATCGAGATAAACTCGCAAGACGGAATAAATAATATTAATCGACAAATATCCATCTTTTCCTCAAAGTTATCCCAATAAAAGTTCCCAAAACACCAATCAACCCCGAAAACAAGTCGTCCAACCCGACCCATCATCCTCTCCACCCTCTTTCAACCAAACCGCAACAACCGCAAGACCGTTTTACACCCCAAGACCGATGGTATAATTCGAAAAAATATACGATCCAACTTAGCGAAGGTATTCCGTGTCTCAGCCCTCCAGAGACTCTACATTTTCTCCCCAAGTCCGATTTAAATAAAACTGCCCTCGAGGCACTGTCTTCCTCCGCCTCCAACTCGTCCACTACACCACCCTTTCTCTCACTCCTTCTTTCTCCACCACCACCCCCTCCCCCTGCCTTCTTACGTTCGTATTCGAGCTACCAAGAGCAGGCATTCGTCACTGAACGGACGAGAACAGAGGGGATGGATCGGGCACGAGGGTTTGGGATTCGAGGGTGGTTTTTTTTAGACTCCACCGTTGTCTGGGTCGCGCTTAAAGCGGAAACGTCGGAAGGACGAATCTTTCTTTCTTGAACTTGTCCAATTGATGAGTGGAGAAATGGATATTTTATCCGCTGTCATTGACAGCGACGGCTAACCTTTTCGATCGAACAATATGGCTCATGGCTCTTTTCTGCTAGCCATTAATGATGGGATTGATTTAATTAAGTTAAATTTAATTTAAGCTCTGTAGATTTTAGAAGAAAACTTTTCGTAATCTATAAAGTTTCTAAGAATTAATATAAACATGATTTTTTGAATCTCGAGATTGAATTTCCTTTAGAGAAGTAGAAGTATTTTTGTTGTTTAAAGTATAGTCAAAAGGAGTGTGAACGTTCGTTTGTTGGATTACTTTTTATTTGGAATAAAAATAACGGACAATTACTTCACGCAAAACAAGAAATAAATTATTTTTAAATAATCCAATGTCGTTGATTCAACGAGTTGCATTCTTTAACAATATAACAATTTCACATTTTGGATAATGGGTACAATTTTATCGTTTCTTAAAATTTACCAATATAAAGATAAATTTCTTGCCTTAAATTAAACTCGCATCTTACAAAACTTCCACTACTAACGTTAATCTACTTGTTTCAAAAGGATCCAATCACGGGGAGTAATCAAAGTACTGAAAAAGAAACTCGAGACCTCGTTCAATCAAATTCAAACGTAATTTCGACGCGCTCGATCCCATCGCTAGTTCCCTCATTTCCCTCGTTCTCATTTCACGTTACGATACAAGTTTCCTTTCCAGCGGAAAAAAAGCCCGAATCCAGCTCTCTGGGACGGTTAACGAAGTATCCGTCGGGCGCAAGGACAATTTCGAGGCGCGAAATAAAGTCCGCGCCGATTCAATTACCGCCGCGGCTCTTTCCACCGGTCAGCCGTCGAAATGTCTGGCGCGAGGGGGTGTGTGTACACCGATTGCAACATCCCCCCTCGTGCCATTGTCCAAGGCCTCGAGCCCACCGATTGTGCGAGTGTCGAGCAATCGAACCCTGAGCTCGGGTCTCTCGGGGGTGGTTTTGACGGCCACGAGGGGGATGGCTCGACACGCGCACGTGAAATTGACGTCGATATTTTTCCCTTTCCCTTAATATGGGACGCGGTAACTGTCTTTTTATAATAGTCTAGCTGATAAAGTTTCGATTATTATTATTATGTTTAAAATGAATGCTGTGGTATGGTGGGTAAAATTGTTAAAGGGTTAATATAGAACGTGATAATATTAGGTTAATTTTCAATAGTGAAAATAATAAAATATTTAACTTAAAACTCTTAAAAAGGAATAGCATTTCGTATGCATTTGTAAAAAAGAATTGTTCTTTTGTATATTAAGTTTTTGAAAATTGTTAATTTACTATTATCCATGAAGTATGTAAGTTAAAATATGTAAAGTAGAAAAGAATTGGAATTCAAATTTTCATTTATCGAACAACAAGACTTGAAAAGTTTCTTCTGTGGATGGAAACTTTTCCTACCCCATTGTTTGATCACACATTGCACAGGGCTGGTATTAACCGACACGGAATATTTCATAATGGTTTGTGAATGGGTTGTAGCAAACATCCCCCATCCCGTGTGTAATATGGGGTAGGACCATGTCGGATGTATCGACTGGCAACAGCCAGATTTCCCTCTCGATTTTCTCGCTTACGCGTCGACCCTGACCCAACGACAGAACCCCTCACCCTTTAGATACACACCATTTCTTTCTCTCTCTCTGTTTCCTTTTCGGTTTGTAGCCCCGCTCGTATTGTGCGCATATGCGTTCCACTTACGCAATTTCACGCGTTTATGGATTATTTTTTGAGGTTTTGGGTTGCAAAGGGTTTGTAGGAAAATAAATTTTTTAATTTTTTAGTGTATATACAATACAATATATTTGTAATATATCTTTATTTTCCAACATATACACTTTATGACATATTTTATTTTACATTTCATTTTCATGGTATTATATAATTAAAGGGCCAATGGAAAGTAAGCCATATGTGTATCAATTATTTTATAAAATAGACGTTCCTTTGAAAAATAATATTTTCTTCAAGATACAGCATAGTCTCCTATTCCTCAAGGCGTCTCAATTACAGATACACATAAAAATATTATTAAACACAAAATATATACACAACATATGATTAAATAATATAAATATAGTAAAAGAAATACAAACTATATACTTATTATAACCATAACTGTAGTTCCACGTACTTTTGTATCTCTCCAATTTCCATCAATACAATATTTCTCTCCATCAATGTCGTGTACACATATAAACTCCACGCACAAGCATGTTCATTCTATTACAACACACGGTCCGATTCTACACGTGTCAACGATTATCCCTCGGTATCGTCGCGTAAAAGATCCATCCATAGAAGAAGAAGAAGAAGAAGAAGAAGAAGAAGAAGAAGAAGAAGGAGAGGAAGAAGGAGAGGAAGAATCTATCTGGAAAGGTTTCCTCCCTCCCGGATTTCTTCCTTCCAAGACTTTTCGTCCTCGTACGTCTGGATAACGAGCAGCCGATAAGACGATCCCAACGAGCGTTTCCTTTGTCAGCACCCGTCGAATTCCTCCCCTTTCCTCGGGGAGGGATTTCTACGGGGATCTTCGTGGAATTCACGCGGCTACGGGTTTCTTTCGTGGAGAGAAACGCGGGGAATGCCGGTGGACGCGTCTTAATCCGAGTCGACTGCCCTCCCTTTAAGAGGAGACGGGTTTTCTCCAATCGATTGTCGCTTTTTTGCGCCCGTTAGTAGAGACGTATTTGAATGGGTTTGTGAAGTGATTTCAGATTCTTATCATAGGTGAGAGTTTACTTTTATGTAATTTTTTCTTTGACAGTTTCTTTGATAGTTTGAAGAGGTTTAAGATTTTTAAGAGTTTGAACTAGTTTTTTTTTTAAAATAATATGAGAGTTATTTTCTAGTGGATATTGTTCCGTGGATAGTGCGTGTGTCTTTTTCAGGAATTGCTTTGATCGTGAATTTTGCTTTTATCTCCGATTTTCTCTATATAATAGAAATGAATAATTTTGACGTATGATTATAAACGAGATTAGATATCACTTGTTTTTTAGAAATTAAGTAAGAGAGTTAATGATCTTCGAAGTTATATATATATATATATATACTTGTTTGACAAGTAGTGAAGTTGTTTCGACATGTAAATTTTATTTTGTATAAAAAAAAATCGATTAAGGTTGTTATTATTATAATTAAAGAAAAAAGTAGTGCAAGCGATAAAGTTAGTCTTTATTGTTTTTAAACAAGTTTTTTTTTTTATGCGATAGAATGACCTGGTTTATCAAGCAACTCATCGAATAGTTTTGACTTACATCAACTGCGTAGTTTAATAAAGAACCGGTGCTACTCGATGAATCGTGTATCTCTTATCGAGTTGGCGAACGAGCATGTTATAACGTCGATAAAAAAAATGTTGGAGGGAAAAAAATCGTCGTTGCAGACGATAGAAATGCGGAACGTGCTCTGAAAACTAGTTTGCATAAATGACTAGCCCCGATTAGATAGAGAATTACGTGGACGTGTTTGTCGAAGCCAGGTTTTATCGGCGACTCGACATCCGTCGTTCGTCTCTTGTTATTTTCACGATTTCTTTCTCTTGGAAGAATGAAAAATATTTTCAGTTGTCTCTGTGGAAACTTACTGGCGACTCACTGATATTTTCTATGGCAATTTTTTTAAGGTAAAGTGAATTTTCGATCGAATTCATTTCAGATTGAATATAGATTTGCGTTCATTTCAATTTATAAATTTTATAAATATATATATATTCGAGACTCAGAATCTTTCCAAGATTTAATTTTTATGTTCTATTAAATCTCTTCCTGTAACTTTATCGATTTCCTTATTGTATCATACATTATTTTGACTATCATTATTTTTATATCGACTTATCACAGTCAATTTTTATTCATCGTTATCGCTCTATGTTAAAATTATAGAAATGAGAAAATCGTTTATCGAAGTTAAAAGATTAGACGCATTGCAAGATTAAAGAAAGAAGTCTTAAAGGAAACCAGACAGAAAAAGATTTGCATCTGTTATTACAAAAGATTGTGATTCTAAGCATTTGTTGTATAACCAGAAGTGTTCTTCTAACGAAAACTGATGTGCAATCTGCATCTCATGAATATTAATCAATCGTGCGTTGAAATATAAATAAACGGCGAATGTTTCCATGATGATGTGTCTCAATATATTAAATTTTTACATTTTTTTTTTTTAAATTCTAAATTAAAAATTCTTCTTTCATAATCTTTCAACTATTGAATATTTCATCAAATTTATACTTTTGAAAGAAGAGGGATAGTTTTCTTTAAAATTTGAAATAATGTGTGAAGAAGTATTAGATCATAAGTTTTTAATTTATATAGTTTTCAAGTCATTTCTTCTTTGAGCATTGAAATACAAGTAAAGTATTTTATATTATGTTTAGAATTGAATGCATTAGAAGTGGCTATATTATAGATCTAGATCTATAGAATCTCATATACAGTCTCGCATAATACACTTTAAAAATATCTCTTATATATTTATTCAAAAATTAACAAAAATATAAATACTTTACACGTTAAATTTCAAACTCGATTATTTCACATTATTTGCATGACGAATAAAATAAAATCTTATAAATTGAACTTATCCTAATACTTTCACCTAATACTTTCATTTTTATCTCTCTTCTGCCTTATTCATGCCCCATTCCACATCTCCGCAAAAATCGAAACAAAGGAAAAAAAAAGAAATAAAAGAAGCAACGAGATAATTCCCTATAAAATAACTCTTCACGCTTCAATGATGGAGAATATACATTCTCCACCAAACCCTCCGATCGAGCCACGCCAAAATTGCCCGCCATCTCTCTTACACCCACCATCTAAATCCACCACCCTTCCACGCGAGCAAACGTCGGACAGGCCAACGATGATCGATCATCGAGGGTGGCAGAAATTAGGTTATTCGGCCGTGGCCGTCTCCAAGGGGTGGGCAAGGATCGACCCTCGTCGGGCGTCGAATTTTTCAACCCCTCTCCCTCTCCCCATGAAAGATTCGAGGGCGAAACGAGGCAGGGGGGAGGGGGGAGGGGGGTTTCCTCGCGTCTAGCACGGGCGTGGTTGGCGCACCGGAACTCGGCCAGACGAGTTCGCGATTCGCCGGGCCCTGTCCGACGGAAATTTACGTCCCTGGTCCCTGGGCTAAAAGCAACGATAAGCGATAGGAGGAGGCTGGCGCGGAGATTACGCGCGTTAAGAATTCAACCGTATCGGTCTCGAAAGAGGGGAGGGGGAGGAGGATTGGGGCAACTTTTCGCGCTCTCGTGAAAGGTTTATTTAATCACTGGCGCGGCGGAGGTTGTTTCTTTGGGTTTTCGCTTGGAATTATTGGCTGGATTTTATCGATTTTCGGCGCCCTGTACCGGCGGCCCCCTTTCCCCTTACGAGCAGATTTATCCGTTTCGCTGTTTATGTTTATTTTATGGTGGTTTTTGGATTTTTTCTTTTTTTCTTTTTTTTTAAGGGAAACATAAGGGAAGATATTTATATTAAGTTTGTTTTAGGTTTTTGTCCGAAGTAAATTCGTGCCTCGATTATAATTCTCAAGTTTAATTAAGGGAGTATCGGTCAAGTTCAAGCACCGTCGAGGGTAAAAAATGAATTAGAATCGTGAAGATTATCAACAGTGATTGCAATTGTAAATATTCCAAGAAATTATATTTATACTACTACTCCATCGTAATCTTACATTACTTTAACATCTCGAATGAAATGCTAATAGCCATTTTACCAAACAATGACGCATCCAAAGAATTTTCATCGAGAGGGAGAAACTGAGTTAATATCTCTCGTCTGAAGAAATATTATCTAAGAAGAGAATCAACTACGTTTTTTTTACGTAATTTATCCTTCAAAATCCTGTGTGATAAAATATAGCACAACAGGGTGAATATGAATATGCGTGCCGCGAGGAGGATGTAATTTTTTCATTTGTATATACATATATGTATATGCAGCTCACACGTTTCCCTCTAATCTATCCAGACTCGTATTCTGCTTAATTTCACTGACAAAAGAAACGGTGACTCATTTACCCGCCTCGAGTGTTTCCGGTCGTTTTGTCAGGAACTGAAAAGAATCGCCGCACAACAAGGTGAACGCATTGTGTGCAAACAAATTTTATTTAAAGGGATTCATTACCGGCCCGCTTCATAAATATTGATACGCGCCTCTCACATGGATGATGCTGTGTAATTGCGTCTACGGTAAATAAATTTTCAGCTTCGCCTCTGATCGCTGTTCGGGATAAGAAATTTTAACATACTCGTGATTCTTTTCTTAACGATGACCGATAAGGAACATTACGGTACGGTGATAAATTTGAAGAAAAAAGTGGCCTAATTTCAAAGAACAACACCTCGCAACACCTTTGTATCCTTGCAATCTTGGTAATGGTATTAATGAATTTTAAATGGAATAATGGAGTGATTGCTTGAACAACAGTATATACGTAAAGTAAGTATAAATATATTATATTTCTATAATATTTCTAATATTGACTTTTGATAAAGTTCGTTTATATTCTACGTTAAAATAATTATATATAATTATTAATCTTAATGGTTCTAATAATATTCATTTTTAATTCCCAGACGAGAGAATGATCAATTAATGAGTCGGCACTCGAGTAACTAATATAGCACATATCTTGTTAACATTCGTGACAACGATTCTTTGTATCACGTTTAAATCATCATTCCGACACGTAGCCCGATCAAATAAGCTTTATGATATTAATATGTATATCGAAAAGTTAACAGTACATTACAAGAGTTGGCCAAGATTATTATGTCTAAGAACAATTCAAATACTGTTAACGATTCTCCATACTTGTATATCGAAATGAAACATATAAAAAAATAGATATGATTCTTTCGTACGATGGAAATTTCATTACCGATAAATAATCTATATCAATATATTCAGATATATTAATCTTAAATAATATCTTGTCGTTTAAAAAGGAAAATCTATGCAACATTGATATTGGGAAAACTATCAAACAGATATATATCTTAACCATAAGACACAGTTACAGATCTTCCTTCTCATCCTTAATTGCGAAGAACGATAGCGATCGAACGATATCATCGAAACGAAGAATCTCTTACGGGCGTTTAAGTCGAGCAGGGGAGGCTCGAGCCGGGAAATTAACTCGAATTTTCGCGCGGTCGGGGATGCTCGCCGGTTGGACGAGCGTTGCATAGCCGTGAGAAGGCCGACGCGGTCGAAGCAGAACCGCAGACCGCGTCTGCGGTCTTTCCGCCGGCCCGTTCCGCTACTTTTTAGACTTTCCTGCCACGGGCGCGATTATCGATCGACGCCGGTCGCGGCATCCGGACGCAGAATTAAGCCCTTGACCGCAAAACCGGCCTGGCCGATCGTCTTCCGTTTTAAAATCGATCGTTCCCCAATTTTCATCGCGCCACCTGCTCCTCCGTGTCTGTTTTGATGGTGGAGAGATAGGGTTGTATGCAGCCGGTAGAACAGGAAAGAATTGTCCAATGTTCTTATGTCTAGTAATTTTTTTTTCTAGTAACATTACGTTTAATCTCCGACGAATCTTCTATTTGGTAATATCTAGTAATATCTGGTAACAAATAATTCGTATCGACGTATTCTTCTATCCAAATGGGTAATGTATAGTATATTTTTCGTAGTATAGTTGGTAATGATTCTATAATCGTAATGAAGAAATATATATGAAAAGTTGAAGTAGTAAAGTTACCATTTTGTGGAGAGATACGAAGTTTTATTATTCAATTAGTTAGTTAGTGAAATTCTTCTGTTTTAGTTGATTCTACGATCGTTTCGAGTATCTTTTCATTCAGTCTACACTGAGTTATATTTTATTATTCGCATAACGTAGCCTCTTACAATATTAAAAAAGGATTGGGATAAACGATGATTTCATGAAACTAATTGTCGGAAGGATCTCTGAATAACGGAGTATTGAAAGTTCCAAACATATAAATAGAGGTTTGAATAGAATCAATTTATTATCCAAGTAAAGTAGATCGATCTTTAGAAAATAAAATTTTATTTAATAATCCTCCTAATCGTCACATGTTCGATCAATATACCGTTTATACAACAAAAGAAAAAATCGAGAAAATAGATTTCCAACCAACTTTCCTTCGTTCACTTCCTAGGTGATCCTTTTCTTATAAATACGATTTTTTTTTTTTCTTTAATTAATTTGTATTAATCGTTAAATTGTCTCGCCAGATTCTCGCGACAAATATCCAAAGGCATATTGTTCAGAAAGGAGGGACATATTCGTTTCGTGGAAGGAATCGATCAAAGTCTTGGTTCCCCGGAAACCACGGCGGCGGGCACGTCGTTCTTGAAAAGTGTACCGCGGAAGGTTAAGCCTGTCAATGACGGCCAAGTGAAAGTTGGACGTCTAGACGTATTTATTTCTAGAGCGACGGACGCACCAATTTTATTCCTGTCACACCGGCACCGTACCCGTCTGATTGACGTAGGTGTTGCACTGATTTCGTCTAAAAATAAGTGTCTGTATATGGAACGCGCGTGAAACATTCGCAGCGTGGCACCGCTCCATTTATCCTCACGGACCAATTGGCACTCGATCGAGATTACAGAACGGATCGTGTTTAATGCACGCGCCGTAAATTGAAATATGGCGAAACGTGTGTGCGAAGAGAGAAAGAGAGAGAGAGAGAGAGAGAGAGAGAGATTTTAAGAAATAAAAATCAAGTAAGTTTGTTGTTAAGCGGTTAGATTTGCTCATTTTTATTCATTACTTTGATCGTTATACCCTTCTCTCTTTTTTATCAGATGTAACGGCGCTGTCTAGAAAAAAAGAAAATAGAACAAATCGCGACAACGGTTGAAGGTTCGTGCAATTTTCAACGAAGAGATATGCACGAGGCGTCGTCGCACTTCAAATATTGACCAACACGCCGAACAGACTATTCTCACAACTCATTTCATAGCCACTCAAACCTCGACAATCCTCTTCACAGAGTCAGTCAGCAAATTAAGAAAAACCTGGCTAACTAACGCTGGAAAAGAATCGGGCCACGTACCGTTTAAATCGTTCCACGAAGAAAAATCCTTGAAAGAAATCTTCATCGTCCACCATCAAGTGATCACCATCAAATAATCACTTAGCTGTTCACTCTTAATATATATTTTTTCTAGTATTAAGATATATTTATGTATTTTACATGAAAATAAAAGAGAAATTGAAAAAGAATCTATCGATTCTTCATAGAATCATTTATCTAACGTCCATAAATCCCCATAAAAAACTTCACATGAACGTAATAAACATTTCGAATATTACCCTTGTTTGGATTTTTACATACGTATCACAATACCCCTTCCCTCTCCTTACTAAACCACATTCTCCCGCCATTTTTTTATATACGAAATACAAAGTGTAGAAGTATCGAAGTCGGGCGAGACGTCCCTCCCCTCGTTTCCACAGTTCCTCCGTGGGGCATAAATCGCGGAAAGCTCGGCGATAACCGATTCCAGGCTCCGTCCTTCGGCTCTTCTGCCCGCAATGGCCGAGGCTCGTTACAACAGCGGCTCGCGACAGAGGTGAAAGTCGGATGTCTAGACGTGTTTACCCGCGGCGCAATCGCGGCTGCATTGCGACAACCTCGGATGGACGGGTGGCGAGTCGGTTTCCTCGTAAGTAACCGGCCGCCCGAGCGTGTTTCTCCACGGGGACATTGTGCAGCCGCAGAGCCGCGGCGTGTACGTGTCTCGCACGCGTAAAACGCGCGGCGCGCGCGCGCTTTCCAAATTGCACCGCGATTTCCCGAGAAATCGAACCGACTTCGGCCTGCCAGGCACGTCTCCCGGACGTATATATATATATATATGTATAATATACGACAGGCGCGCTCTTTATCGCTCACCCCCTTGCAAATATTTTTAACGTCGAATCTCACATTCGACTCGTTAGGGAGAATTTGGTTGGAGAGGAGAGGCTCTGAATTAATTGAGGAATTTCGATGCGAGATAGATCGATGGACGGATTTAAATGTTGATTAAGAGGTAGATCAGACTCGGTGGAAATCTCTGGATGGTAGGAGGGATTTTGACGTGGTGTATGTAGTAGATGGTAGATCGATAATGGTAGAATTCTTACGTGAATCGTGAGATTTTAATGTGAGTTAAGAATAGAGCGACGAGATAAATGATTCTGATGCAAGTGAGTCGGTGATAGATGGAAAAATTCTGATTTCATTCAAAGATGGATCGATGAGATTTGTATAAAAGTGGATTAGTGGATGGAATTTTAAGAAAATTTTCTGATTCTCTGATCGATCGTTGATGTCAGTGAAATTATATATCGTAGAATTCTGATATAAATTGATATTAAATCATTGAATTCGAGGAATTCTTGTGGATTGTAGATTGAAGAATCTTGATCTATATCGTGGAAGTTGAATTTATTCATGATCAAATATAAGGAGAAAGGAATTTATTGATATAATTTTACATTAAGAAAAAAAGATTAGGAAATAATATCAAGAAAGTAAATTTGAAAAGAAATTTCTAACGGTCTGAAAGTATTACACAGGTAATAGGTAAATATTTATGCAGAGTGTAGACTGCGTGAGTTAAGTAGCTTCCAAGGAAGGATTAAATGGTATTAAATGTCTGCGAGATGGATTCAAGGGAATTTCTGAATCACTTATCGGCGAACAAGGCAGTCTCGATATAATTTCCAAGATCCATTTACAAATTCTTTCGACACAGCAGGGTATATAAGTATGAGATGATTCATTTACATTAACTCCGTCACAAATTAATGTTACAAAGCCAAGTTTGAATTTGTTCGCGGTAGGAATATAGATTAACTACGATCTTTGAATGGTTGTTGGTTTATTGAATCACGAGTTGCAATAAGGTCATCATATCGTTAATTGAATTTACACAATCAGTTCACATATAGTGGTTCGATTAAATATTAGATTTGTATTTTATTTTGTGTACATAAATTTCTTTTTATAATTGTGAAAATTACGACTTTGAAATTCGTTAGATTATTCTCGATATAATTCTCAATACTTCTATGGCATAAGAAATTTTACATCTTTAAAGATTGATAATTAATTATAACTTTCTTTAACATTTGAAAACTCCAATAAAAGAAAAGATTAAAATCAAAATGAAAATATTCTAACTTTTCTATTCGAAAAAGAAACAATAATAATTCTAAATAATTCTTTAAAAACATTGAGATTATCTTTTATTACAAAAATAAAAAAACGTTATTACGAAATGTTTAGTATTACAAAAAATGGCAGCTTTTATTATAAAAGATAAGTATATATAAAGATAAAAGATAATATATAAATATATAGATTTAACCAAAAAAAAAATTTAAAAATCTTAAAAAATGATAAAAAATGATAACAAAAAAAGGTAAGTATGGAAATGGTAACTATATAGATTTAAATAAAAAATGTTTAAAAATCCTAAAAAATGAAAAAAAATGATAGCAGTAAAAGGTAAGTATGACAATGGTAAGTATAAGACAAATTTATAAAACTTGCTTTTTAATTATATTATTCCGATACAAAGTGAAATTGGACTAGAATTTCGTTAATTCAATCTATAGTTTACAGAAAATTCCAAGAATTTGACGTCATTTCTAAGAATTTTAAAAATTCTAAGAGTTACACGTAATTTCTAAGAACTGTTAAAATTCTTAGAAAAATTATTCGAGCGACCTCCTGTCATATTATGTTATCCTAATACAAAATAGAATTTATGGCCAAAAGTTTTGTTTATTCGAACAATCGGAAATTTCCCAGAATTCGACGTCATTTCCAAGAAATTTAAAAATTCTAAGAATTTGACGTCATTTCCACGAATTTTAGAAATTCTCAGAATTTGACGTCATTTCCAAGAATTTCAAAGATTCCGAGAATTTGACGTCATTTCTCAGAAAAATTTTCGATCGACCTCCTGTCATATTATGTTCTCCTAATACAAAATTAAATTTTCGGCCAAAAATTTCGTTCATTCGAACATTTCGAAAGTTCCAAGAATTTGATGTCATTTCCAAGAAATTTAGAAATTCTCAGAATTTGACGTCATTTCCAAGAATTTTAAAAATTCTCAGAATTTGACGTCATTTCCAAGA